>NW_026555334.1:35592096-35684854 GCF_029017545.1 Prosopis cineraria | reverse complement strand
ATATATCATTTAATCATAATTAGGATAATATTTATACAAAAAAATTCAAATTAAAATTAAAAATTTTATCTAATCATTATTTATTACTGCTCTAACTTAAAATTTAAACCTAAAGTCTTTTTAATATTAAGTACATTATTTGAAAATCTAAAATAACTGAATATGTTGTCCAAAATGATTATTAACATATTCTACTCAAATTATCTCATAAAAAAATATCCTACTCAAATTACAGTGTTATCTAAATTTTAAATACTTTTAGAAGATATGATTAATTAGGCAAAATCTTTTACCAATGATACATGACTGTGATAATGTTTTGCACCATTAACTTATCTCGATAAATATTTAAATTTTAAATTTAAATATTTACTAAGCTTAAACCCGACATGAAAATAATGATATTTTGAAGATAATTAGAATGTAAATATATTATAATAAAAATTAAATCGAAACCAACCCAACAGTTAGATTATACTATTTAAGATTTTTCAAAAAAATAATTAAATTTAAAATAGTATACGAGTAATGTTGAACCACATAATCATATTATAGAAATAACAAAATTCCAAAATCTTAAAAAAATTGTAATTGATTACCTAATATATTTAGATTTTAATCTTAATATTAAGATTTGTAAATCTTAATCAATTATAGTTATGTAAAATGATATTTGAGATGATATAGGATGATATTATATTGTTTTAGATAATTACATAAAATCAAAACACATTACCTAGGGTAATTTTTTTAATTAATCACATAATCCGCATCCAATTTAAAGGCAATCACTAAAAAGGGAACCCTAAAAAATAAATTGAGGAAGAATATCAAATCCAACTCTGTCTCATTTCCTCTATTAAAAAAAATTTGCCATTTAAATAGAAAACGTTATTACATTATTTACATATCTTTCAAAATTAAAATTAGAAACTATGTATCTTTTAGTTACTCTATATATATATCTAATTAATATTTAAAATATCATCTTGAACTAATCTAAAAATTAATAAATAAACTCTTTTAAAGAAGAAATTGCAAAGACATTCAAAACATTGGAGAAGTTACTTTGGCTTGAAATTCACCTTTGCCTCATTTCATAAACAACTAAAAAAATACTGTCATTCAATAATGTGGATGTTTCAATTAACACTCATGAGGTTGGTATCTGTTACCTAGTTTGCCTTCAAATTAGTCATTAGGTATGATCGAGATTAGCTTCATTTGTTTATATAAATGACAACATTAATCCAATGGCCTGAGATTCTACTTCTCAAGTAGCGACTTCAATTGCAATAAATGGTCAATATTCTTGCCTTTCTTGTCGCAACAAAATGGTCAAAGTTTCCTCTAAAGTGATTATGTGCTTTTTCTTATGCTTTTCACTTTCTCCTTCCTCTTTGTTCAGCTAATTACACGAGCATCCTTGCTTGATGGAGCATTTTTTGTCCTTCAAGTGGAGTTAATTTTGGGTGAGTCTCAATCTAAAGATTAATTGTCATTCAACTATACATTTTTGGTAATAGAAAATTAGTAGCTATATATTAGCTGTTTGGGATTGAGATGCAAACTTATATTACAATGAAATATTATTACCATTATGTGAACTACAATATCTCAATGGGCTTAGACATTATTCCAAAAAAAAAAATATAGATAGCCAAGAAAAATACAAAATTCAAGCCAGCTAAGATTTGATACAAACCATAATGACATGTAAAAATAGAGTTAGATTATTTACCTATTTAGAAAATTCATCTTTAGGCTCCTTTCATGTATGCCAATTAGAGATAATTACTAAGAAAAGTTATAGCAAATCGAGACTAAATTTGGAGGCAAGGAAAATATTGGGTAATTGTCAATTGTAGCGGCGTCAGCTTTATAATCACTTCGTAGGTAGTGTGTGGATGTTGGAGTTAGATTGCTTGTGTATAGGTGTGGTATGCTAAACAAATTACTTGAAAAATTGGAGAAACTAAGAAAAATTTTATAGCAATGAAGAAATCCAATGAACAAATAGATAGTCTTATGAATCGCAAAAATTTGATTACCCTATAAAAAGGAGCATGAATTTACATGAATTAGTTGAAACTGAAAATATGGAATGAAATCGTAACCAAACATATATTTATAATTGATATAATTATGCATTAGAGGATGTGAATTTAAATCGATAAATAAATATAATCAATAGTTATCATAAATAATTATCATGAGTAATTAGTAAGTTAATTCAAAATTCAAAACAGAATCAAGCTTTGAAATTAAAGTACCATTTATTTGGAATTTGAATCATATTTAGCATAATAATTGATTTTGAGAAATTTAAATTTTAGTATTTAGTAATATTTTATCCCATAACTAAAAACTATATATTTGAATTTTGAATAGATATATATACACTTGTTATATGATTGAAATTTTGCAAATCACCCAAGATATGTAAATAATTTTTTATTCAATTTATTTATGATTGATTACATGAACCTTAATTTTTGGAAAATATTTAGGATGCATCAAAATTTTCAAAAATCATGAGGACAGACAGAAAATTTTAAACACATATTTTTTTGCTAAATTTTAAAATACATAAGTATTAATTTTAATTCAAATATGGATCAGATTTGGATTTGAAATAGATAAAGTTTATTTTTTTAATACATCTAAAAAATAATAATATCATCCTACACCTAACTCCAAACTTAATAATATATTTTATATCATTAAAAAAAAATAATCCATCTCAAACCTAACGCCAAACTGATTCGGGAGTACAGAATTGTAAGAAATACATCCTGAAGCAAAGAATTACAGTAAACTTAAAATTAGACACGTGACATTCTCTTATAACATTTAACTTTACTTTTATATATATTAATAATTTGGGGAGGTACATATATATATATATATATATAGATCCATAAGCCCCATGCCTGATATTTAGATTCACAAACCCCATGCCTGATATTTCGATTCAAGATATGATATCGAATCAAAAGTGAAATACATACATACATACATACATTATATATATAATATATATATATCAGTTACATATATCAGTTACATACTTTTTATTTAATCTAGATTTAGTCAACACAGACAGGACTTCCTCTCACTTTTTTCATCAACTCAACACTTAATTCTCGACGGCTATTTGATTTGGTGAAACATTTTTTATGAACCACGCATCCTATTTTAATTTCCAATAATCCTCGTCCTCCTATTATTTTATAATTTTTTGTGTAATTATCAAGCCTTCCCCTCATGTCATATTCGTTATGACTTAATAGTTATGAGCACTGGAGAGAAGCAAAGTAGCAAACCAAACAGTTTCGGAAAATTACACTGAACGAATGCGATTAGATGGGAGCGCTGCGCGGATTGCAATATTTGCAACATTTTATCCATTACTTTTCAAAAGCTTCTTCTTCTTCTTTTTTAAACTAGGTGGCCCTTTGAGTTGCATAAAAATTTAATAATTAAACAGGATTGTCTAAATATTGTGAAAAGTAGAAAAGTGAAATTTGTTATAAATATTAATTGCATACTAATATATTAATTTCCTTCTTTATTAAAATGAATCATTTGCCATTAAAATTATGGAACGGTTTGCCATTATAAATTTTCAACACACTGTAATTAAACATCTGAGCCAAGCGTCACAGTATAGAAAACAAGATTTTTTTTTTTCCCCGGAAATGGTGGCCGACCTTCTTTTTGCTCAACAATATCATTTTTCTCCATTTGCCCCTAACATATCCATAGAATTGGAACTCATGACCTTATCCTGGTATCAATTGTTTAATTAGCTGGGATTGATGAAATATTTTATCCTTTGGTTCTATTTATACAGGGTAGAGAAAGAAATTTAATTTTAATTCTATTTATAGGCATTTCATTATTTTCAATATTTATCATTACCTTCCTACTCTTATTAAACGTTAAATAATTTTTTTTGGTCCTTACAAGGGTAGAAGTGGAAACTTATCAAATTTTAAAACAAGATTAATAAGATTTAACATTTTCCTTAATTTTGGTAAAATGTGCGGACAATGACTTATAAATAAGGCAACATCATTTATCATTGTATAAAAACGGTTAATTGTTTCGTCGTCAGATTATAATCTTGTAGAGGCAAGCTTCGACGCCCCAATTCAAATACAAAGAGAGCTGATTGACTAGGTACGCTACTAATCTTGTATATGCCTGGCTTATCGATACCGTCCAGTCTATGCTCTACTACTATACATACCTATCTGCTTATATATGTGTACGAAGGTTTGGCATGTGACCAGGAGCTTTTCTGAAAGCATTGGACAGAATATAGCGGTGCAATTCCTGCCCTTAACTTGTTTCGTAGAGAGAAGTGCGAATTGCAGGCTAAGGCTGTGTTTAAATTTAGCGTATCATCAGTTCTGAATATAATATAGATCACGCACGTGTGTCTGGTAATTCTCTGAAGACATGAAAAGTGTCATGGTGAATAAAACAAGAAATACAGCAAACTAAAGGGGAGGAAGCAGAATTTGAATAAGCCATGCATTATTCATCAGAATATCAGATTGCGCATATATAAGGTCCAGTACAGTATGTATATAAACTTTTCTTCTCACCTCGATAACTGTTGGTATGTTAAATGTCGTATGAGAATATTCAGGTGAATAAGCATGTATGTATATAAACTTTTCTTCTGACCCCCATAACTGGTATGTGATATGTCATATGAGAATATTCAGGATTTTAAAAAGCAATCCTGATTCCTCTATAGTCCCACGACACTCGCAGATGGATGAGAATTAAGGACTTGCTCTTCACATTTTCTCTTCTCAAGTGAGTCTTCCGGCTATGTTGTCAGATCTATGGCGAACGATGCCAATTTTCTTCCCACCTGATCTTCCCTTGTTTATAACATCCCTAAGTCTTCTCCCTTTTCTCTCTTTCTTCTCAGACTCCTGCCAAAGGGGTCGCGCATTTAACAGAGCGAATTATTTCATGGAACACAATCGACCTTATATGTTATAGTTGACAATACCTTTTTGGGGTTGGTGATTTCCTTCCTCGATGGCTTGCTCTTGCCCACCAATATTGGATCGTCATTACCTACGCAGAGAGCAGCAAAACCATTAGATGACAGCCTTAATTTTCAACCTTGATCAAAAACCTGGGATCATGATATATTCGTTCACCCATGTTGTCGGTGGTTTCGGCCATGTCAGGGTCATCGTGGGAGTGTTCTATATCACTGGAAGATCCGGAGTGGACGCAATATTCCCTGAAACTGGGGGACGCAGCGCCGGAGAAGGCATCATCCCTCTCAATCTCAACGGTGGGTGGAAGAACGTTAACGGACGGAGGCTTTGCGGGGCCATGTTGCATGGCCTCTTTGACTCCGACCTCGTCATGGTCGGCCGGCATGAAGCGGAAGGAGAAAACGGCGTCGTTGTTGAGGGGCGAAGGAGAGGCTTTGGGAGGCTCCTCGACGTTGATGGGTCGGGCGACTTTGTAGTGGAAGGGGTTGTTGGGATGGTGCTCAGGACCCAAAACTGAAGCGCCACAACCCATGACAGAACGGAGGAGATCGATAACGGAGGTGGTGGTATGGTGTTGGGGAGAGAGGGTGATGAGTTGCGTGCATTTTTGTAAAGACAAACACAAATGAGGGATGCAACGAGGGTTACGGAATTTAATCATGCCAATGGCTTCTGCTAAGCTTATAACCTCTCTGTTTAGTTTTTTTTTTTGGGGAAAAACTATGTTTATAAAAAGAAGTCAATATATTAAGTAATTCATAATTTTTGAATGGATATTTCCACACATACATAAATGCTGGTTAAAAAAAAAAAAGTACATGCATCCACGCGTATACATATATTATACACACAGATGTGTATGTGTGTGTGAATTACTTAATACACACACATACATATATCCATATACACACGTGTGTGTACACATAATATATATTCCTTCTCGTCTTATTTATATAATACAGCAAAAGAGATTTTTTTAATCATACTTATAAGGTATATTATTAACTTTTCATTGTAAGTTTCCCCTTTCATCAGATCAAATATTAGTAAGAAAAATATGCTATTAATATCTACCTATATGTGTGTGTTTAATATTAATGGAGATGGAATTAAAAACAACTTATTAATTTTTACTGAGAGTTGTTGAATTTTAATTTTTTTTTAGTTTCCTCTTCTATAGCTAATCAATGTGATGTGTATATTATAAAAGTCCATTTGTACATGAGAGAAAATGGATTTCAAAATAGTTTCCTTTCGTTCGTTCAAAAAAAAAAAAGTTTTCCCTTCGGACCTGAGAATTTCAAATAGTTTCATGTAACTTATTTGTATTGTCGCGCGCCTCACAAGTCAAGTGATGCGCCACCGAACATTGTTTGTTGGGCCTCACAAGTCAAAACAGTTAACGCTTCGTGTTTTGAGTGTAGCTGTAGGCTTGTAAAACATTTTTTAAAATAAAAAAAAGCTTATATACTTATCATTATATATTTAAAAAATTTATTTTTAATTAAATTAAGATATATATTTATTAAATATTATTTATTTCATAATAAATTTTTACTAATAACATATTAAAATTTACATGTCTTAATTTAATTTAATGAAAGCATGTTAAATATATAAAAGGGTAAGTATATAAGTATTATCCTTTTAAATTTTATATTTAATGTCAACATCAAATTATCAATATTAATTATCACCTTTATGTTTTGGTCAAAAAAAAAATTATCACCTTTATGTCATTTCTATGCCAGACATATACAGAAAAAAGACTAGTAAAATTAGCCATAAAAATTATCTCATTTCTATGCCAGACATATACAGAAAAAAGACTAGTTAAAATTAGCAATAACTTTAAAATTATCTTACGTTTTAGAAGTACCCTTAATTAAATATAATAAATTTTAACATAATATTACTTATTTTTTTAATCTCCCTCTCTACTATAATTACTCAATAATATCCATATAAAAATAATACAAGAATTTTTAATTTCTCAATGAAATTTGTAAAATAAATTATAAATTAAAACATCAAAAATAGCTCCTCATTTGGAATAAACTCTGGAAATTGAATAGTCCCCAGAAATGTAAGTATTTTCGCTTGGTTACTGCTTCACAATAAGCTTTTGACAAAAGAAGCTAGAAAAGATCGAGACATGAGTGGTTCCACTTCTTGTGCCTGGTGTCATCACGTGGAGGGAGATAGTATCCATGTTTTAGGCGACTGAGGAAATAAAAGCTGTGTGGATTTCTATCATCAAGCCGAGTCTTCTCACAATATTTTTTATTTGTAATTTGTGGGAATTGTACCGTTTAAACGTGACTGCAAATGTGGGGCGGGTTGAAGGATATTGGAAGGAGCCACGTGTTGTTTTTTGCTAGCTCATTTAGAAGCATAAGAATGACAAAATATTTGAAAATAACGTTACTTGCACCCTGCATCTCTTTTCTAAGAGCCAAGGGCATGTTAGTAATCATAATGATGCACGTATAAGTAGAGGTGGAAAACAGCCGGCCAAGTCCATGTGAGCTTGAGCTTTTAAGAGCTTGGCCTTCAAGCTCAATTTTTTAAAAATTATTTAATTTTTAAAATTTAATTTTTATTCAAACAGCTCAAGGGTTTGCATACAAATCTTTTATTATTATTATTATTTATTTTTTAGATTCTTTAAAAGTTAAAATTTTCAACTATAATATATATATTTAAAATAAAATTATAAATAAATAATAGAAAATTAAATTTTAAAGTATAAATATATATTTTAAAGTTTAAATTCAATTTAAAAAATAAAAATATTTTATTTTTTTAGAGTTAAAATAAAAAAGAGCTATCCAAGCCTGTTTTTTCAAGGCTTATTATGGTTGATCTTCAAAGCCCGATTCTCTAAAAAATATTATTCTTTTTAAGTCTAAACTCATTTAAAAATGAGTTTAAATGAGTAACCCATCAAGCTCAATCCTTATTCTCAACTCTACAGGTAAGTTTGAAAAGAATAAATATTCAATTTGGCATGTTGTGAAGGACGTGGGAGATCCTCCATTAGTACATGAAGGTTAGATCAGTGTTTGTATTGATGGAGCCTATTCATCTTAATTATAATACAGGTTGTGGGGGTATCATCCACGACAATCATCAATCTCTTTTAGAAGCTTTTAAGCTTGAACTATCTGAAAGAATCCTCTTGTGGCTAAACTTTGGACTTGTTTTATTACTCTTATAAGAGCTTGGGATGGTGGTCTCGTTACGGGCCCTTACTCTTATTATGTCTCTTAGCAATTTTCACGCTCACTAGGAGTTGATCTCTTAATGCCAAAGTATGTTTCGTCAGGAATGAACTCTTGATCTCGGATACGTTTGCAGGAGGATGATTTTGAAGCCCATCTCATTAGCATCGCTTGTTGGGTTGGCCTTCATTTCCTACCTCTGGAGGATGCTTACTGCTTTCTTGCTAGTGCTGTAGGGTAGTAACGTCTATTTTTGGCCCAAAAAAAAAATCAAAAATAGCTTATAAATAAGTAGGGAGGTAGCATTTAAAAAGAAATTCCATTTTTCAAAGAGCTGAATGGAAGATATATGCTTTTGCTTGCATGGATTTGCAAGTGATGAGAACTGTGTGCTCATCAAGATCAGGGCCTCCATTTTGATCCAAATTGATCTCTATTATTTATTTAAATTAATTTTTAAATATTTGTAATATTACATTTATTAATATAAAAAATAAAAAAATTTAATGAATCTGTTCATTACTAATATGGATAATATAGATTTAATCTAACATTTCAATTTAACATTAAATTTTTTTATAATTTTATAATTTGACTATCCAAATAGATTCTGAACAGTCTAAATATAATCTAAATGACTTAATTTAATATTAAAAAAATTATAAATTTTACAAACTAACCATTTAAATATACTCTAAATAGTCTAAATTTAATATTAAAATTTTTTATATTTTTTATTTTAATAAATATAATATTAAAAATATTTAAATATTAATTTAAAAAAACAGCAAATATCATTTTAGGCTAAAATGAAGGGCCAAGAGCATTTAGGCTAAAATGAAGGGCCAGGATATTGTGATGAGCACTGAGTGCAGATGCTGCTTGCATGAGCTGAGTTGAACATAATCCACGACCGTTTAATTATTTTCTTTTAATTTCTTTTGTTTTTATTCAAAGTATTTTAATAAGGGCAAAATTGTAAAGATGAGCATTGAAAATTGGCACGTACTCTATAAATGTGATTAAATTTTTTCTTTCTTTCTCTACCTTATAAATAAAATTAGAAGAGTATATCCTATAAGGCTATAACTATTATGACAATTTCAGCATTTTATTGTTTCCTTACATTAGTAGTAATTATTTTTTAGATTCAGTATAATCATGCAATATCTAAAACCCATGTAACTCTCCGATCATGGATATGCATGATGATAGCTTGATACTGAATATTATACTATTTTTGTTCTCTATTATAATTATAATTTATCTTCACGAGATGGTTTAGCATATTGTTTCCCTTATATTTCGCTGCTCATTAAATTTTTTCAATCGTTTCTTATAGCTTAATTAGTAATTACTTTTGATTCAAAATAATTTAGTATAAATATCTCTAATTCGGGAATTCAATCTATAATATTGACAGGATCTAATTCTTAAAGCATAATTAACTAACCGAGAGCCTTTGACCTGGTTTATATGGCAAGTTACGCCAAGATAACGAGCACAACGACTCTTAAATTAGCCCTTTCACATAAGCATGCACACGTATAAACATGTCAATTATAATGATATTATTTTTCTTTTTCACTGGCAAATCTTTATCTGACAAACCAAATATTATCAATGTTTTTTTTTTTTTGGTGTTTTCAAAGATATTCTCACATTTGGCGTTCATGATGTTAATTTTTAAGGAATCTGACCGTCATATAAAAAATTATTCTCTTTCAAGTAACGCTCTTCATACATCTTCAAAAATCAAATTTTGAAAAAAATATTTAAAGGGTTTAGTCCGCTACCACTTTTGCTACATCCATTTGTTAATATTATCAATCATAGGAGAATGAAAAGGAGGAATATTATCAACCTCATCCTCCCATTTTTACCAAAGGATAATAGTTGAAGTACCCAACATTTCTCGCTAAATAATTCAACCCTTTAACCCTAAATTATAACGCAACCAAATTGAATCGTTGTTCTCGTGACATGAATGTTAATTACCAAAATAATGGTGGCTCTTGATAAAAAACTGTTTGCTAGCTTGCCATCTCTGTTCAAAACCTTCAGCTATCTCTGAAGCTAGCCATCAAAAGAGGCGTTGGCTATGGTGGAGCTAGCAGATAGCAATGATTTTAGGACGAGGGCAGCGGAATAAGGCGGCAGCGATATATATGGGGAAAAAGTGATTGATACAGTAACAGTAAAAGTTGGTGAAATTTAGTAATACTGTACGTAGCATCAGTAGAGTAAAGAGGGAAACATAATAGAATTCTATACAATGCAGTGATCATAGCTGAATAGCTGGTGTCTCAACAATTTCACCTTTTTTTTTCCCTGCTAAGAACAAGTTCACATAATTTTCTCACGCTTCTCTTCACCAGTTCAAGGTAGCATACATAGTACTATGCATGTACGTTTGATCAAATCTGGCGATGAATTATTTCTCTGAATTCTGCGTGCTGACTTCTAAAAGCTTCATTCCACTTCTTCTGTATTCTATATCTTGCAGATTTCGGTACCAAATCTTCGAGAACAGTTAATACAGAAGCTATTCTATGTAAATAGGGCTCCCCCACTCACCCTTGAGATTTACTGCATCAGCAGTTCCTACTCCATTCTGTTTCTAGCTAGTTTCTGTGCAATTTATAGAAAAAAGCGTCTGAATCATAAGAAGATAGTGACAGTACAAAGATTGATGGAGTTGAATGAATTTGTGGTGTTTACGTTTGGAGAGCAGCAAGGTCAAGTAATTTTGGACAGGGAGTAGGGGAAAA
The DNA here is from genome assembly GCF_029017545.1 of Prosopis cineraria. NCBI lineage: Eukaryota > Viridiplantae > Streptophyta > Magnoliopsida > Fabales > Fabaceae > Prosopis > Prosopis cineraria. The sequence goes on along the minus strand of NW_026555334.1, from coordinate 35,673,826 downwards.
AAATGCAAGCAGTTCTATGTCAGTGGATGAACAATACGAAACATTGCTTTTATGGAGCTAAATTCTAAAAGCACGTGTGCTGCACGATGAAAAGAAAAAACCTACTATCTTCAGCAATACAAGGGATTTGGATTCTACTAGGATTTGAATTCGATAATTGTAGTTAATACAGTCACTGAATACATTTAACATTTAAATTATTAAAATTTAAATCAACGATTTTAAATTTATACTTTACTTAAAATTAATAAATAAGTAACTTTATCTAAATAGTTGATCTGAATTTTAAAAATTTATACCTCACTTAAAATTAATAAATGAGTGACTTTATCTGAACAATTGATCTGAATTTTAAAATTTAAAATTCAAATTAACTATTCACATAAAGTCACTCATTTATTAATCTTAAGTGTAGTATAAATTTATAATCGTTGATTTGAATTTTAATGATTTAGATGCTATATACACTCAGTGTTTGTATTAACTATGGTCATTGAATCCAAATCTTAATACGAGACAATTGTGTCCGCCAAAATCTCAACGTTTCCAGCTGCTACGAACTATGATTAACTTCTAAAACTCTAGTGTATTAGTCTCTATAACAAAGGTTAACTTTTGCCTTCTCCAACTAAAAAAGCTACTGAAAATATAGTGATACGTCATCAATTTATGGTTAATCATAGTGTAATTAGTGTCAACAGGCATTAACGATTTAGTGTTCATGTTATGATAATCTAATTATTGCATCGATAGGTGTACAAAATAAGGCAGAAATAAAGCAAGGACGACGAACAAAATCTGAGTAGGAGGAAGTAAAAATCACCACCACCATCATCACAGCGTCCCAATAGCTCCAATTTAGCAGATGTATGTGTGTGTGTGGGGTCTATGAATAGGTTTCCTTGTGTTCTTCATTCATAATAATGGTCGGCCCTTAAAGTCTGCAACGTACGACGCTACTCAATGTCCACTACATGCTGCCTTGCAAGTGTGATGATGTGATCCACAATAACACAAATTCTACAACCACCTTCAAAACTCTTTTCTCCACTTATTGCTTCAATGCTCAACGTAGTAGTGTTTCATAATTTCCTACGTGCGTATGCCTAAAGCGATCCACGTTGTTCATGAATTTGAAATCTCTGGTACAAGGACAAAGAAACGAAAAGTTAAGATACAAGATCGGCTATATAGGAATTCTCTAATACTGAAGTTTTATGTCGGAAGCTCTTTTTCTCCATTCACCACGCAGCCATTATATTTGAATTTGAGAAGGCATCATGATGAAAGACGTGAGAGTTGTCTAAAACCAAGTGTGCTGAAATGTATTTCACTGTACTCCTTATGGCTTTATATCCATGTATATATTTATGTAAAAAGAAATAATAATTAATATCAGGACATATATAATAACTTGTGATTCATGGAGTGAAGACAGCTCGTAATTCGATCGTGGGAAAATGATAAAGACTTGTATAGAAATTCATGAAGATGATTAAAATAGAGCGTGTATTATTTTGTTTCTTTTTTATCTGAAAATGTATTATTTTTTTTCAATAATAAAAATTTCCGATAACTTGTCCATGTCCATCATGAAGGACTCTAGACTATAGTTACGTATGGTTGACAAGTTTTTTTTCTTGAAACACGATCCTTCTTTTGAAACAAGTGCTCGTTATCGTTATCACAATGAATTTATAAAGACTGCTTGGGATATTCATACTAATAAATTGATTTTATTTTAGTTTTATCACAATAAATCCTTAGTTCGATAAATAAGATCAAATTAGCAATCATTGTTTAGCCACTTCACTTTCACTGATAAAGTCATGTTTGAATTATATATTTGCCCTGTTGAAAACGCAAACCTCCAATTGCGTAGCTGTATGTGAATTTGATTGGATTATTCTTAGCTGGACCAACAAAAATGGCCGATTTCTCTCATATACTGCCTACCTAAATATGCAAGAAATTAATTAATTTCAGTAGATTGACTAAATCAAAACAGAGGGGGATTTTCCAAATTTTTTTATAGATACAAACACTTGCTAATTCGTTACCAAGTACGTACCAACCATAAAATGAAATAAAATTAATATATCCTCATCCTCCGGCACCACTAATAAGGCAATGGGATCTAATTACAAGATGCTGATGCATGCGTGCGTGTCTGGATTTTGCTTACTCTTAAAATTCCTATTTCTCATTGTGTATGTATATTTTTAAGCAGGTTACAGTATAAATGTTTGTCAATGATTTTCTTCTTCGGTTATCTTAATCTATACCATGCACCGGCTAAATGATTTTCCTTCAGTGTCGGCATTATTGCCAAAAGGAATCTTTTTATGTCAACAGCCACAAAGAAGCAATAAACAACATTTCATTTAGTGTGCGTCTTGCTTGCTTCCTCCCCCAACTTAACCGACGCTTAGTTTTTTTTCTTTTTTTTTCTGGTATTTAATTTGTTCCTTGTTCGCTTCACTAACACCAGATCAATTTAAAATTCAAACGCATTAATCACTTCGAATATTTAGATTCACCATTAAATCAAGAATATTTGATGGTCGGGTCTGATGGAAATAAAAACGATACTGTTCTTGTCTGTTACAAAAATAACATTAGAATTATTATTTTTTTAATTTCTTCTCTGAAGCATCTCTTTTTATTTTATCATCAATTACACCAGAAAGGGACTTTTTTACTTTGGAGTTTCGATGTGTAACGAAATCATTCATGAACGGAGTATTGAGTTCTTGAACTAAGACAGATTCTTTCAACCCCATGTGTGTTGTTGTCATGTAGGTTCTATGCTCTTTACCCATATGGTATCTCGGGTTATCTTTCAACAAGATCATGATTAGATCCTTCACAGCCTCTTTTCTGCTTTCTTTGGATGCCTCCCCTTTGTATGTTTCTCTGGGTCATTATTTTATACTTTGGATCATCTATTTGTCTTTTAAAAAACCATTTGGCTTTTGATAATAATAGAAGTCCACACTGTGATTAGCAATATCAGGCAGGCACTATACATAATACTATCAGATTAATGACGCTTTTTATTTATTCATCATCAGTCTGTTCTCTCTCTCACTACAATGATTCCCAACATGATAATTATTAATGAGGATTAGGAATGCTAAAACAAACTGATCAGTTTCTTTGAGCCCACTGATTAAACATAACCCCACCCATCCACGCCATTCTCATTTAACTCTAGCATATGTAACAGTCGGGGAAAATAAAAAGAGAAACAGGTTTTCAGGGATCTAGATGCTTTTCCTTCTCCGTTTCTTACAGAATTTCAGCAAAGTTAACTGATACCACCGCTTGGACTAATCTAGCTAGTTAGAAGCGATGGTGTCACTGCCTTCACTGACACTCGGGGACGGCGGCGGCGGCGGGGCTTCGTCAGAACCATGATCGTCAGCGGTGAAATCAATGAAGCTGGGTTCGACCCCCTCAAGCTTCTGAACTTTTTTGATATTGGACTGCTTCGCAGACCTTTTTCTCTTGGGCTTCTTCTCCTTCTGAAAAACCCGATACACAGCCCACTTTGTCCACGGCATCTACATTTGGCGTCAAAACACAAATCAAATATCAAATACTGATAAATAAGACAAGATAGGGAAAAATTCGGGGCACTACATTATTCTGTCTCAATGAACAATCACTGTTCTATTGTTTACCTTGGATGGGTGACCGATAATTGGAGGGCCGGCGAGGCGCAGCTCATGCATGACCCATTGTGTTTGGGCCTCGCCGGAACCGTCGCCTCCGCAGAAAACCAGGGTTCTCCTCGTCCCGACCACATAGTTGGTAGCAGAAGAAACAATTAATTTCTCTTTGCCAGTGGGCTTCCAGAAGCCAGTGCCCTCAGCAATCACGATGATTCCTCCATAGAAAATGTCCTTCATCTCGCTGAAAAAATACCCCTTTTCAACAGAATCTAATTCTCCCACGCCTACAGTCCGCCCAAACAAAAATCAGACATCAATACATCGTTTCGACGGGATTTAATTAACACGCCGTGATCGAACAACACAAGTATGTTTCAGCAGACAAGGAAATTTTGAATCTTTGAGAGACATTGAGGGAACAGAGTGAACACAGCTGCAAAGAAGAAGAAGAAGAAGCGAGAAAACGATGAGTATATTTGACAAACCTGGAAGCTTCCAGGGATCGGTCTGAAACACGTCGAGAACAGGAATCACTGCGGCAGGTAATGGCAGGCCAAAGGCCAACTTCCTGAGATAGTGGACGATAAGCTCCTCATCAGTCGGGCAGAACCTGTAGCCGATAGGCAGTTTAATGCCTCCAGTGATGACAAAGCTGGGAAGAATCTCCATCTCGGAGAATCTCACACACAACACACGAGATAGAGAGAAAGAGAGAGAGGAGGGGGTGTCTCAATCTCAAATCTGGGATTGGGATGGTGAGATTGGTTCAGGGGAGACTCATTATAAGGAGAAGGCACACAGAAAAGAAGGGCAGAAAGAGAAGGAAAAGAGCGCAAAATAGGGAACGCTCGCGATGTGGCCGGGCCTGGGGCTGTGATGGGCGAGGGATGACGAGGCAAAGTTTAATTTATACAGGCAGGGTAGAGTGTGTGAGCAAGGAAGAAATCCGAAACATTAACTCTCCTCGTAATTATGACTCCAAAGAGTTCTTGACTTTTTAACTATTGCTTTTCTCTGACGGTCCTGGGGAGCCTTTTCTCAAGCGTGTACGGGACATGTAGAGTGTGTATACTGGAACATTATATCTTGCCTGCCTTTGGTCAAAGATGAATCCGCCCCCTTTTTTTAAAGCTTTTTGCATATACAGTGATCCTCATGTGTCCCACGTTTGGAAATCTTGTTCTGCTCAGATCCCTTTCTTTAGTGATTACCTACCCTCTCTTCAATTTCCGATTTCCTTCCTCTTTCTCATTTGGGTTTCTTTTTTCACTTGCGTGTGTTCAATAGGTGGCGTCCTATGTATATGTGACCAATCAATATAATTAATGTTGTTTCCATTTATAGTGGATTTTTTTACACTATTTTTGAGGCAGACTATCCAGATAATTGAAAACTTAATAAGCAAGGCTTTCAATAAATCTAGCAATTTAATAGCCTGATTTGTGCCCAGTGAGTCAACATGTATATAAATAAGATTTAAAACTCTTCCCAGAAAATGCAATTTTTATATATTTTGATTTGTTTCTTTACCCAAATCTTCTTCTATTTTATATAATTCAAATTTTAAAAAAAAATATTACTATTGAAATTCAAACTTAAAAGTCAAGAAATGATTTTAAAAATAAAATAAGTTTTTACGTCCTTCCACCCATATGTTATTAAGCTTAACACCTGAGATGTTACTTGTAAGGAAGGAGTGGATTTATATATATATATATATATATTACTTTCACCTAATAGTATATTTTTATTCAGCTTAATTTTATCCAACACTCCTACTATAAATCAAATTTGTTCCCACTTAACATCCCAAGAACAGTACAGAAAAATCGACGCCAAGGTGTGTAGCTAATTACAACTATAGTTATAATGTCTCGCTGGATATGACCCTCATGTGCGGTCGCATCATCTCCTTCTCTTTAATTTAATTTTCTGGTAAGGCGTATGTGAATTATGATGTAATGAGATTTATCTCATCGGATGATATATATTGTGTCATCTTTCTTTTTTTCAACACAACAGATTACGGACGCACATCTGTTATCATTAAAGGCACTGATTCCCCTGTGTGTTTCCACTGGTGATAGTTTCCACGTTCTTTCCTTTTTCCTTTGACTACAACCAAAAGGATATATATATATATAGATATATATTCTCTAAAGAGCACGTGTGGCTCCATTTCCATCTATAGTTGGATTGCCTACCATCAGGATGTCGATGACAAAACGACTGTGTTTTTAGTTGTTGCCAACAGAGGTCAAACAATGAGATTAGCGTCACCAAGATTGCGCAGTCATAAAGCCTAAAAAAAGTTGACTCTGAAAAAACGTGGGAAGGTCAACCCCTGAAGATTGACTACGCGGTTAACTTGAAGGTCTATTTAGAAGAAGTCCAAGTCTCAGGAGCTTAACACTTTTACGGACAAACTGCAAGGACACCTCTGAAACTGATACAACAATAATTAATCATTCCATCACAACCTGGAAACGTCAATAAATAGATATTAGCAGGCAACATTTATTACTTTGAATAGCAGAGTACTGAGTGTTTGAACAGAAACTTAGAGAAGTTTCAGGCTTAGGATATAACCCGCGAAGCTTACAACATCAGAGGATTAAAGATGTCCCCTGCTGTACAGCTAGTTGTGCGTGACCAAATTTCACACATCGTGACTCCATGCTAGATTGTCCTGCTCTGCTTGTTTTCAATTATTATTTGCCTGTATTTCTGTGTTTGTATCTTTCTAAGCAATTTGGTCTGATTTGACCATTCGGTTTTTGTTTGCTTTATATATATATATATATATAGTTTGAGTGGTCTGTTTTAGCTGTCATGTTTTTTTTAGAGTGCCTTAGAATGCTAGTATTTGTTAATTAATTAGTTGCTTCCTATGATTCTTTTGATATTATTATCTTCTTCAGGGTTTGATCGGGTTAGCAGAAACGATGAACAAATGTAAATAAAAAAAGATCACTTTCCTACGACTGAACTGAACAAGTTATTGCAGGACTCTATCCTCATGAGTTTTAAAAACATGTTAATATATAATTTCTTAAAGTCCATTACATCACATTACTAATTTTATTAAAGGAAAACTGTGCTGCAAGTTACAATATTTAAATGTTTACCGTTAAATTAAAGAGATGCGCTGCAGCAAATCAGGAATTGCCACATATCAACTTCTGCAGACGAGGGCTCAGCAGGAATGATGGGCCAATAATAAATTATTAATCAACCACGACGACAAAACAATAATTTAATTATTATGTTATGTTTTTATTTTATTGGCTTTTGCCTTTGACGAGCACCACGCGTCTCGATGCGTGATGGAACACATCGTTTTGTTTCCTTCCGAGTTTCTCACGGACATGTCTGCCTTGTACTGCTTAACAATAATAAAATGAAGCACTTAATGAGAAATACCAATAAAGAATAAGCATGATGCATCATACGTATGAGGTATTGGTTGATGATATATCATTAAAACCAAAAATAATAAATGCAGATCAAATTTAAAGATAATGTCGTTTCTTGTGTTGTCTGGTTGAATAGCCTATTAATAGAGATTCGCTGTGAAGGTCACGTAATTAGGCTGTGATCTATAACTTTGCCTCTCTATGTGGTACAATAAGATTATAATAATGAATGCAACATATTATCTTATCATTCATAAGATTATAATAATGAATGCAACATATTATCTTATCATTCTTTAATTAGTGCCATCATTTAGTTGTTCAAGGAACCTCACACCTGCCTTTCTTTCCACTTTATTTTGTAATCAATCATCTTCTTTTCGTGTCTCTGATATCATTAATTAAGTTTCAAACGCCATGTTCAAGAAAGCGGCCTCCTTATTCCATATATTTGTAAATGAATAATATACATTTTTAGTAAATCAAATCAAATCAATTCAAGTAGATCTCATGAGAATTCCTAGCTTAGTTATGCATATACTTAGGTTTGGTGGTGAGCTGAGGCTGTTCTGTCCACAAAGCTAGATTATTCTCAATCTAAGCAACAAGGAATGGTTGTTGGAGAGGACATGAATATCTGATCCCAATGGTAATGATGGAAAGATAAGGCAATGCCTCTGCGTCTAGGGACTTCTTCAAGCTTAGGCCATGAAGAAATATCCACCACAAGCTGTCCTTTCCCTTCTTAATTCCATTTTCTGATTGTTTTATTTTCTAGTAATGTATCGGACAACCAATATATAACATCTTTCATGAAGTTAATTATATTAGTTGTCTGAAATCTGGACATTGTGGACAAGTAGGTAACGATAGAGAGGAATGGAATCCTAAACTGAATTATTTTTTCTGTTGATGATTGACATTTGATGTTACTAGGTTAGGCAGGCTAAGAAATTGGGATTTGCTGTAGATAACAAAAGCAATTTGGAATTTATTCTGCAGGTTTCAGGTGTTCATCTGAGTAAACATTGTGATTTAAGAGATTGTACTCAAGTGGGATTTCGTTACCCTTTTGTCTCCAAGTTTAGTCTGCCTCCTCGCAATAGCAAAACTAATAAAATTTGGCAAACGTAGAGCTTGCTTTAAATAAGAATATATATCATAAATGATAATAGTCATCATAAGCTATAGGTGGCAGATTTGTGTGTACTTGAAAATATTGCAATGGGGTCCAAATTCAAAAGAGGAGCTGAGGAGGAGGAAGAGGAAGAATGAGTGTGAGGGGACCTGAAAATAATAACAATCATTTTTTTGATTATCACTCATTATGTATTGTTGTCCATCACTTGATTTCTGAGAGACACAACCATGATGGATCGGATCTCATGGGCACTATTTTGAAACATCTTCATGTTATTAAAAAGTGTGATATATATATGTATGTATGTATGTATGATGGTTTACTTTATCCTCATTCACCTTCAAAGCAATTGTAGCTAGGGTTGTGCAAAAAAGTTTAGAACTGATCAACCTTCTCTAATCTGACCTAACCCAATCAGGTTTGAAGGAAAAAAAAAAAAACAAAAACAAACAAACATTATACTAGACTGACCAAGTAGAGCTAGTTGTTCGGGTTAAACTAAATCTTAGATTGACCTTCAGGAATTAGTCTAGTTTGACTCAATGATAATAATATTTATAAAAATTTCTATATGTATTTTGGTTTTTATAGTTATATTTCTAATAATATTAGTTATTTTCTCAGTTCTCCCTCTGCTCTCCGGATCATGATGCCTTCATTCCATTATCCTACAGATCTACCTTGTTCTTCCCCTTCATTTCAATATATCTATATCCTTCCTCGTTCTCCAATTTTCGCCGTGTCCAGTAAGCCTATCCTCTATCCTCCCTCCCTCCCTTATTCTTACACATAGCCTCCCTCCTTCCTCTCTCGTTGCTGTTCTTGGCTTTTTCCAATAATGGGTGCTTAGAAAAAGGAAATGCTTCACGGTTTCAATTCAGATCTGGGATCTTCTTTTGTGACTCTTAAGATCTTTTCCTCCTCCTCCTCCTCCATCTTCATCGATCAGCTTTGTTTCTTTGATTCTCATGTATTGCATGCTTTCTTGTTTCGGCTCGTTCCATCTCTTTCTTTAGGTTTTGGTTTTTAAGGGGGTATATGGTGGACTGGTCTGGTAACCCGGTGACCAAGTTCAACCTAGACAAGATCGGTCTTCCGAGCAGAAAATTTAGCCCAGTGCTACTTCATACTAGACTTCAGGTTGAGTACTAGCCCCGTTCAAACCGGCATTTATGCAGCCAATGTGGGGTTGTGGGAGCCTTTCCCAACAAAGTCACTACGAGGGGCATGAGATTATTTTGTTGGAATTGTCAGAGTCTGCATGTAATTTCAATTGTTTGGATTTAGTGAGTGATATAAGTCCCCTCATTTAATGAATATTTCAGTTATAGTTATTGGATTCTAGGTAGTGCTTGTAAATATTGTTATTCTCTTGGGGAGTGAAACTGCCTTGGTCACCGGTAATATTGTTCTTCGAGGTTCATAATTTTGCTGTTTAAGGAATACACCCAGTCAGAGAATATCTAAAGGAACAATTGCATGGGGCGTTTTTCCTAATGGTGAAGTGAATAAGGAAATCCTACGTCAAAAATGTTTAATTAATGAACTAGTCGAATAAGGATCATGGAAGGTTTAATCATATAAAAAATTTTAAATTATTAAGGGAGAGTCCGTGAATATATTCTTTATCATACTGTCAAGACATTTCACCAAGAAATGCCATGGGCTCCTCAACACGCAAGCAAGTGGAAATGAAATCTTCTTTCGGCTTACATCATCACAATACAAAGCGAGACTTGGAATTAACATCCGAGAACCAGATGCTACTTAATTTTCAAAGACCCAAAACTACTCTGCCTGAAATATATTCCAATTAGAACCAATGATGTGTTTTGTTATTGTCAGCCATGCATTTTGCCTGTAGGTTCTCAATTTATTGCAATCAACATTTTCAGGGAAATACTTGGAATGATAGAACCAAATACTATTTAATTGTAATTGACCCTAAAAATTTTACCTGAAATAGATTCCAATCATAATTAATTCGATGGTTCCAATCATCAACATGCAAGTTTCTTCGCCTCTAGATTCTCCCCTTTTTCTTTTCCTATTAAATTTGGCGGCTAAACTATCTTGCGGTGTATAGCCAGCAAATGAGTAAAAAACTTATAAATGTGAGGGCATTAACTTCCAAAGCACCCCCTCACATTAATAGACTTCTTTGCATTAATATGCAGGATATCTCAACATCGTTGATGTACCTTCTGACATAAGCAAAGTACTATTTTCATTGACTCTGGTTATTATGATCTGTCAAAAGATACCACTCATATAAATGGATAATATCTATATTTCAGCATTACGTGCACGTTCTCTTTCAGACAATGATTCTGAGAGAGAGAAGAATATAGGTACCGGCTTTTGGTGTCATGGCACGGCATTCTCTCCACCACTTGAGGCTTGAAGAAAAAGAAAATCTCAGGGATCGAAAGTTGCAAGACTATATACATAGTAAGAAGAAGGCTAAATTCAATAGGTGTCTTCGTTAGTGCTGCATCAATTTTGGAATAAGGTTCAACAGAAAAGACATTTCCTTCGGCGAGAATTGAGGCTTTAAGTTATCCTGCATCTCCTCCTTCCCTTTAGCCAAACCCTGTTCATCTCCATCATCCTTTGATTGCTTTATTGTATTTGAAATTGCTCCTGTTATTTCCTCCACAAAATCAACTATTACCCCATCAACCCCCATCAGATATTGCATGTAGATTGCTTCTGAAACATTGCTGCACAATACATGATTAAATCACATAAGTTCCCAGAATATCACGATTCAAATTGCTAGGTACTTTCAAGCAGAGAAACGATGAACGGGGACAACATACTTCAGTCTTCCATAGGTGAGGAGAGAAAGTTTAGAATCTTTGATCTTTGTTATTGCTCCAGGGTTCCTAAATATTGCTTCAACCTCGGACACTATTCCTTGCAATCCATTCTCCAAACAGAGTTTTATAGCCTCCTCCAAGGAGTTTCTTCTTACATCGTAGTAAACTTCAGTTCCTCCTTCAGTCAAGAAATATACCTGGTCATGTGACATGAACAGGAAAAGTTCAGAAAGAGAATTGCAGATTTTCAACAATTAACAAAGGACAAAGTGCTTACAGGATAGGTGCTTTGCAATTTCCCAACCAGCCGTGCAGCATCCGGTTGGAATGTTGAGAAGATAATGGGTCTATCCTTGGCAAACTCGAAAACGGTCTGTTCCACAAAATTCCAATGCTTGATCACAACGTGAGCAAAGCAGAGAAAAGCTAGCTTTAGAGACGAAGTGAATTGAATGCTGCAAAAATTATACCTTCAATATATCTTGGAGGTTATGGATGAGATAATCTTGTTCATAGACCATGTAGTCATCATATTTGAGCTCAATGTTGAAACCTAAAGAAGGTTCCACCTGCTGGAATGCTTCTTGGAGGGTACAGAGTGGGTCATCTTGTTCAACGGTCCAGCTTACTATTTTCCCATCATATGTTTTCCTAAGTAATGGTTTCCCTCCTTTAGATCTCTCTGAGGACCATAAGAAAGGAACTCTGACAGACAAAGATCTGTGACTCTTTTCTCAAACACTATACCCTGAAAATCACACCACTGACTTATTAGAATGTTCAATATTGGAACCTATCAGGAAGGACTAAGAAGCTCGGCGGCCTAAGCTTACATTCTCTTGAGAAAGGATGAAGCTGTCGTGGAAAATAACGGGACAGTTATCTTTTGTCACCTGTACAAAAAACCACATATCCAGTTTTGCTTTAACCTTTTCTGCGTTTGCGTCATTTATCTTCATACTCTCCAAAGCCAAATCAATTTTAATAGAAAAACCCCCAAAGCAAAGGGAAGAAAACCAGGAAGTAGAAAATCAGTACTCTTGCGGATTAGCGGGAGCAATATGAAGGTGTAGAAAATTCAGAGTACAAGCAACACAGACCAAATAACAATGAAGTATTTCAACCAAAAGGTCAGAGTAAAACCCCCAAAACCATGTGTTATTAAGATGAGTAAACTTCTTGATAAAAATTTTTAATCACTTTTCATTTATCCACTTTGTTGAAGAAAGGGAATTTAATAATGCAAAAGTAAATCACTAAAATAAGTAAATGTTGATTCAACTCACAGTATTAGTTTGATCAAACATTTAAATTTAAATTACTAAAGGTCGGATTGAACTATTTTAATATACTGAAGCCTAAGCTAAGTAATTTTTTTAATTTAATTCTATTAAAGGTAAATTTAATGGTTTAAACGTAAACCCTCTTGTTTAAATTGTTCATGTCAATGCCAAATGCGTTGAAGAATTCTCAAAGGAAGTACCAGACAATCTAGTGTGGACCGGACACCGCATCAAATCAAGAAAGGAAAATGACATTTGGGTGATCGTAAATTAAAAATAAGTGGCATAACATATTTTAAATTTTAAAATTATTTTAATGGTTCTGAAGAAGAATGAAAGAAATACTTAAAAAAGAATTAAACATGTTTATATTTCTTTTATCATATGAAACTCGGATCCTTATAATTTTTAAAATAACAAAAATATGATTTCTTCACTACAAATATTTTCAATCTGACCATTGACCAACATTTTTCCAGCCAAGAAAATGCCTAAGAAAAGTCAAAACGTTCAGATGAACGAGATTTATCTTCTGGCAAAAAATGGGAAATCATTCAATAAAAAGTTAAAAATTAAAGAAGAACAAGCAATCACACAATTGTCGGTGGCAGAAAAGCGACAAGATGAGGCGATGATCAAACTCAATGAAATCGACGGGGAACTTGGCGGCGGCGTTGAAAGACACAATGGAGTTCTCCTTGATGGCTCGCATTCTCCGATCATAGCAGGTATTTTGAAGATTGTTTCAGCCATGAGTATGGTTTTGAGGGGTATTTATGATAATAATACTCATTCTGTTTCCTTGGCCAATACACAACACTCTTTATGAGTCATATTCTTTGGGATATTCTCCCACCTCCCACCTAACATCGTTATCGTCTTCTAAACATGCAACTTCCACACCAATTAAATTAACTGATTATCATTTAGGACAAGATGAGAATGAGATTGATATTAGGATAAAAGTGTAAAAACATTCATTGAGTGAAAATTTGATATAGTGATTTATATGTGCACATGATGTGTTATGCAGATATTCTTAAATTCATGAAATATGATTTGGGTATTAGAAATGATAATAGACACATGTATAACATTCCTGTACTGTAGAATTTTTGAAAAAGGGTTAAAATGTATTTGGATGTCTAATTTTTTATGTGATTTAATTTAAAAGTAAAATTCATGCCATTAGTTAATTTATAAAAAGAGCTTTTCATAAATATCTAAATTACCTCATACGGAGAGCCAAAATTTGCTATCAAAATGACAGCAAAGTTGTTGTAAAAAAAAACATGTAACACATCACGGCGCGTGGTACGAAGAGTGAAAAGCCATGTGCATGTGCACAAACTATGACACAGTACTTTGTTTTTCATATTGTAATAGTTTTTAACTATTTTTGACTCATTTCACTCTTTTAAAATATTTCGTGCTTTAAAACATTATTTTAGTCTGATAAAAAGTTTAATAAATAATTTAATTTATTTTAAATTATGAAAACTTTGAATTCCATTTCTTTAAATTACAACTTTATAATCTAACTTGGGTTATTCTCTTGATTACCTAATATTTAAGTATTAATTGTGTTTAGTAAGAAAGATATTTTAGAATTCTCATAGCAATGTATATATATACATACATACATATATATATATATATATATATATATACAATTTACTAGTATAAAATAATAGCCATTGTTACCTTCTTTCAAACTAAATTTATACATATTAGAATGTTCTTGACACCACCAACTCAAACACTACTATACAAAAATTAGTAGTAATAGATATAATTATTTAAAGAAAAATTACAATAGCTCTTATGGAGCTAACTTATTTATAATAAACAAGCTTCATGAAATTCAAAAATCACAAATAAGTTCCTTTGAACTTAAGTGTAATTTAAAATTTAGATAAAAAGATAATAATACCCATGTTAAACAAATATACATTACATCATCAAATAATTTCAACTATTTCATCAGTAATTTATCATTATAATTTTAACTTTTTACAACTATAATTTCACACACTTACTAGTTAAATTGATCAATTCAACTATTGAATATGTAAAGTTATGGTTGTAAGTTGTTGATAAAATAGTTGTCAACAATCAATATTAAACCTTGTTAGTAATGAATGTGTAACATCCTAATTTTTAGATAAAAAAATTTATGGAATTTAAGTTTTATTAAAAAAATAAATAATATGAATTTATATTATTTGAGGTTATTTGGAAATAATAATATGGTTAGAATTTAATTATGAATTAAAAACTTAGGTTTAAAATTATATAAGAAATATTTTGTTAAGATATAATTTTAAGATTTAAAAATGTGTGTGTGTGTGAGAGAGAGAGAGAGAGAGAGAGAGAGTTAAAAAAAAGAAAAGAAAAGAAAGTAAAACAAGGGAGAATCAGTCTAAAGTCCCATGGAAGCACTTTAAATACGCTGAGATTCCATGAATTTAAGAAATAGCTGCCAGGTCCCTAGGGACCTAAGGGTAAATAAATTGAAAGCAAAATTACCCATTTGCCCTCTATTTGAAATATGAAAAATCGGTCTGCTTCCCACTAACCCACGAAACTGAAGACGGATGTGTCTTCCTCATTCTGTCCTGCTCCAGAGCTAACGGCCGAGCACTATTCTCGCGGTCGCATTCCATCGGAGAAGACCGTCACGTCGTTAGAGAGTGAAAAACTCGAAGGAGTAAAGAACGAGAGTTGCTCGCTCTTGATTCAGCGACTTATATTTGCCCTAATCACCATCATCGGATTGTCTCTCTCGCCGTCCTCTGCCGCTGTCTCTCTCGCCACACAAGTTCAACTGCCATTCATTATGCATTTTCTTCTCCCATTATTCCTTTCTTTGTTCTTTTCTTTTTTTAGCTGGTATCTCGATTGTGACTTTAATTTTTTGCATCTCTTTTTTCGCACATAACTGTAATTCTCCGTCTCTGTTTTTTGCTCGTATGTCGATTTCCTTCTCACTGTAATTCACCGTCTCTGTAATCCTTCTCAGCCTGTACCTGGCCATCCTCAGCAGAATCCCTACATTTCTTCTTCTTCTTCTTCTTCTCCTTCTTTGCAGTTTCCACCTGATCTGATTCCTTGCCAGCATCAGCTTGTAGAGCAGCATCGTCGTCCCCACTTCTCTCTTTCTTCTTTTTCTTCTTTTCTTTCTTTTTTTCTTCAGCAACAGGAAGCTCTTGCATTTCCTCATCCACAAATGCACCGTGAGGAGCTTGACAGAAGCCTCCAACTCCCTTTCCAATCTTTGTCATAGCTTTTTTGCTCGTATGTCGATTTTCTTCTCACTGTAATTCACCGTCTCTGTAATCCTTCTCAGCCTGTACCTGGCCATCCTCAGCAGAATCCCTACATTTCTTCTTCTTCTCCTTTCTTGCCTTTTCCACCTGATCTATTCTTGCCAGCATCAGCTTGTAGAGCAGCATCGTCGTCCCCACTTCTCTCTTCTTCTTTTTCTTCTTTTATTTCTTTTCTTCAGCAACAGGAAGCTCTTGCATTTCCTCATCCACAAATACCAGTGAGGAGCTTGACAGAAGCCTCCAACTCCCTTCTTCCAATCTTTGTCATAGCTTTCGTTCTATCTTTGGCTTTCCTTTAGTTGAACCGGCAAGTCTACTTAGTTGTTGCCTTCAAGACTCCTTAGGCATGCTTCAAGCTGTGTGAAAGTTATATATAAGAAATGGTAGCAAGTGACAAACAAAAGTAGCAGAAACTAACTAGAGAATAGCACAAGCACCTTAGCTTATTTTTCCAATCCCATTGAATTATGTTGACCATGTCCAAGAGCATCTTCCATAATCGCCAATGCTGTCTTTGCAGCAAGTGACCGGAAATTTTACCCTTAAAGTTTTAAGCAGGCAGACTAATTAATGATGCATAATAAATAAGCTCATATTTTGGGGTTGCATGCTTAGTCTTTAAGGCCCTAAAGAGAGCCTTTTCAGCACCAAGTATCTGTACAGTACTCCCTGGCAGCTTTGCAAGATTGAGGAAGCTACCACCATGGGCAATAAGGCAAGCACCAACAAGCTTCCCAACAAGAGCGGTCAAATTGGGTGCAATAGTGTTCATCCTGCTCTTAAGATAATCATATAGTTATGCTCTGTACTCTGAAAGAGACAAAACCTGGTCACACAGTTCTCTAATGTTTATCAAGTCAAGCTTACCAACTATATTTATGATATGTTGCAAAAGTGTAGCTATGCATGAGATTTTTGTAATTACTTAAGGCACGTATTTGCATGTTTCAACTTTCAACTACTCCTCTTGCGTTTTATATTTTTATTATGGTTAGTTTAACTTCCAATTCTGCTTAAAAATATGTTATTTTAAATATGGATGAATTTCTCCATTGACGACAACTGCTTTCTTTGTTGACAACAACCATATGCTGTATTAACCAAATCATTTATTCAATGAATGACAACTAATTACTTTAATGACTACAACCATAAACTCCATTGACAACAACAGAATGCTCCATTGACTAGAGAACTGTCATAACTAGTGAACCGTCATGCCTTTGTGACTTGTGTTTTTTTCTTACTAATAAACAATGCTAGTGCAGAAATCTGTGAGTTGGAACTTAGTAATGACTAGTATGCATATATCTCTTTTCAACACATGTAATTGAACTTTTCTAATTGTTTTCCAGATAAAAGAAGATGAAAGATAAAGCAAAGACAACAGTGAAGAGATATACCGTACCATTTCATACGCGCTGCTCTCCTAGCCAATTTGGTGAAGTAGCAAAATATGTTAAGAAAGATGAGAAATTACAAAAAGAGTTGAGAAGCTAGGATTCCATAGGCTTCTTGATGTGTCTTGTAAAAAAATTCAAAGAGATATTTGTGGAGAGTTGATGCGTGCCTTTGACCCCCCAACTCGTGAAATATGCATAAGGGGGAAAATCAAGCAAATGAAGGCCAAGGATGTGAATCACTTGATGGGCTTACGTAGTGAGGGTAAGCAGATTACTGGGGATGTCAATGTGAATGATAGAGCTTTTAAGAATTTGAGAAATACTTACTATAAAATGCCTTACAAGGAAATAGCTGAAATGATTATATCTGGAAAGGAGGTAGCTAAATTTGAGTTACTTTTTGTAATGTATGCATTGGGAACCTTGCTATTGCCAACCACAAATCATGAGGTTAGCGACCGTATATTGAAGTTCGTTTATGAGACACAAAAGAAACCAAGCATATATGATTGGGGTATGTTCATTTTTAATGAACTTTGCAAGGAGGTAGAAGACTACAAGAAATAGCTGAGCAAAGGGAAGGGAAGGACGAGGAAGAATGTTGGGAGATGTATCTACTTTCTAATGGTAAGTGTGTGTTCAATTTACATTAATCCAAAGTGATAGCCTTTCAAAGTTTCCATGTAAAGGTTTTATGTTTATACTGATTTGTCAAGTTTTTAGGTATGGGGCTTCCAGAATTTTCCAGTTGGCCAAGGTTGTCCAAAAGCTGTAGATGCTCTGAAATATTGGGACGATGATAAAGTGAATATAAGAATAAAGTTGGAGAAAAAGAGCAACCGAGGCATCTTGTATGAGCCAACTACTGTACATGGTAGTTCATCTACCAAGGTGTATAAAGAATCGGCATTTGTTCACCCGGTATGTATAAAATAGAGTACAATGGACAGATATATATGGTCTTATTTATGCACTGAGTTAGCAATTGTCTTGCAGGAAGTAAGGAGGCTGTATGGAAAAGTGCTGTCATTTGTGTCTGACATTGGAGAGGAGTTAATGAGCTTATAATCAATGCTGCTTGGACAAGGCTCAAGAGAGGAAGAAGGTGAAAAATCACAAGAGGAAGAAGATGATGATAAAGGGATAGATTCTAAAGGAAAGAATGAAGATGAAAAAATAGAAGAGGAAGGACTTGTTGATGAGGGGACAGCTTCAGAGAAAAAAATGAAGAAGAAAAATTAGAAGAGGAAGAATATAACGAAGAAGGGGCTGAACAATCAAAAGAGGAAGAGAATGAAGAAGAAAAATTAAAAGAGGAAGAATACAATGAAGAAGGAGCTGAACAATCAAAAGAGAAAGAGAATGAAGAAGAAAAATTAGAAGGTGAAGAAGATAAAGAAAAAGATGATGAACAGCAAGGTTCTCCTAAAGAAAAGGGCAACAATGACGATTCAAAAGAGGAAGAGGCTAAAGAGGCAGGTGTAGAAGGGAAAGATTCTGCCGAGGACGAGGAAGGAAGAGGAGAAGAACAATCAAGTAAACATCCTAGAAGATCAAAAAGATATAAAAGATCTGCTGTGAAATCTCCATAGGTTAGAACTAATGTTGGAAATAAGAGAAAAATGGATGAGAAGGAGCAATTATTTCAAATATGCACAACACCATGTGAAGAAGATGAGGGAGACAAGTAAGTCCCTATACTGTGCCTAAAAATTGACTGACTAAAGTATTAGTGACAATCTATTTAATTTTTCCTTCTTCTTCAACAGGATCATTGTAGATTTGTATAGTTACTACTTGACTCGTGCAGAGCTATAATGTTTTGGTGGAAAGAGATGGATTAGTGACAGGGTGATGTCAATGGTTGCCCGAACTTTGGTAGGTGACCAAAAGGAAAATGAAGGGAAAGTCTGGAGACATATCTTTGGTTTGAATTCATGCTAAAAATGATCAACAACCCATTGAAATGGACGGTAGATGACAACAAGGGAGAAATATTTCCTGAGTTTGTTGGATATAACATTGCTGATTGTGATTTCATTTTTAGCCCAACTATTTTCCATAGTCACTGGTTTTGCTATGTCTTTGAGACCAAGATTAAGAACTTCTATGTGTTAGATTCATTGGTCAGTAACAGGGAGTATTTCCAAATACAGCAGGAAGAGGAGGAAGAAGAGAATGTTGAGAAGAAGGGCAAGGGAAAGGAGAAGAAGAAGAAGAAGAAGAAAGGACAATTGGATCCTAAAGAAATGATGGCAAGAGGATGCGTATGTCTATACTTGTCACTCAACATTACCAACATCTATATTTATCGTTGTCTTCTTGATTAGTTGTAAATTAACATTACTAACATTGCAAGTCTTGAGTTTGCAAAGGAATTGCTTTCACTCTCTACTTCGTGCAGTCAAGCCATAATTGTTTGAGGATGATATTAGCACGGACATTATATGGGCTAAAGTTCATGTGCAAACTGATACGTGAGTTCCTTTTATGTTTATACATCATTAAGCTTATATTTACATGTGAAAAATTAATTTTACGTTATGTTTTTTATTTTGTTTTTAGCCATACTTGTGGGGTGCACGTTATGACATGGTTACAATCGTGGGACAACACTGTGGATAAGAATGGGTATACGATGCCAAAATACTCTAACGTATGCATTCTTTGCTTTACATTTTCCCTCTTTCATGTACTACATATTTGTTGTTGTCCCTTATAAAACTTACTTGTGGTGCAGGATGACCTCTATAAGAAGAAGGTAGAACTCTTGTGGTGGCTACTGAGTCATCGTAACAATGTGAAGGAGCCCGAAGCCATGTCCTTGTTAGAAGGATCCCAAGCGATGAGGAAAAGGAAATAGAAGATTTTTTATAGAACCTTAGGATATAATTTTATTGATCATCATATCCTTTTATATAGTTAGCTCATTTTGTGTAGTTAACTTAGATAACGCTGGTTATAAAAGCTAATTACAAGTTTGTAAATGTGGCAGACAGTCTGTTTTATTAATTGCATGTCAACAAGTTGTTATCACTTTATTGACAAGTGTCTATAAGTACATTAACAAGTTAATAATTCACCGTTGACAAGTAGTAATAACTATATTGATAAGGTTGTAATTCGCCATTGACAAGTGCTGAGGTAGTAAGTGCTGTGGTTTCCTTGGAAAATTAGCTAGTTAAATGAACCAGTTGACTACTTAGCTTTGGAGATTGACAAGTACTATTAACTATATTGACAAGGTAGTAATTCGCTATTGACAAGTGCTGAGGTAGTAAGTGCTGTCGTTTCCTTAGAAAATCAGCTAGTTAAATGAACCAGTTGACTACTTAGCTTTAGAGATTGACAAGTACTCTTAACTATATTGACAAGGTAGTAATTCACTATTGACAAGTGCTGAGGTAGTAAGTGCTGTCATTTCCTTGGAAAATCAGCTAGTTAAATGAACCAGTTGACTACTTAGCTTTGGAGATTGACAAGTACTATTAACTATATTGACAAGGTAGTAATTCGTCATTGACAAGTACTGAGGCAGTAAGTGCTGTTATTCCCTTTAAAATTCAACAAGGTACAAGAACCGATTGACTACTTAGCTTTAGATATTGACAAGTACTATTAACTATATTGACAAGGTAGTAATTCAACATTGACAAGTGTTGAAGCAGTAAGTGCTGTTATTCCCTTTAAAATTCAACAAGGTGCAAGAACCTGTTGACTACTTAGTTTTGGATATTGACAAGTACTATTAACTATATTGACAAGGTAGTAATTCGACATTGACAAGTGCTGAAGCAGTAAGTGCTGTTATTCCCTTTAAAATTCAACAAGGTGCAAGAACCTGTTGACTACTTCCGTTGCCTATTGACAAGTGGATATAACTATATTGACAAGGTAGTAATTCTCCATTGACAAGTGTTGACGCACTTGGTGCTGTTAATCCTTACGAAAATCAACCAGGTGCAAGAACCTATTGACTACTTGCCATTAGTCCTTGACTATAAGGTATCAATTCATTTACAATTTATGCATTTGCTATTGAAAAGTGCTAATACATTATGTACAATAAACCAAAAAGTAAACAAAAACAACTTCCATATATATAAACAAAAAAATACACTTGTCTGTAATATTTGCTAGCATGGATTAGGATTCTTGCAAGTCTTGGAGGTATAACCAATCTCATGGCATATTCCACAATGGTACACCTTTTCGTTTTGGAATTGAGATTCCCTTCTTTTACTCTTTGGCCTACCAGGAGGCCTTCTAGTCATTGGTGGCTTTAAAAAGGTTTCGATTAATAAATTTGTCACCGTCAATGCTTCTGGACGTGGACAGTCATGTGTGGCTATCGGCTTCACGCTGGTGGCATATATCTATTCTTGAGCAGTAAACTTGTAACATTCATCCACAAAATTGTACACATTGCCATGAAGTAACTTGATTGCTGCATAAGCATGTGGACAAGGTATTCCACTCATTTGCCATGCTAAACAAGAGCATGTACGTGCTGCAAGATCAACATTCAAGTGTATTAGTCCATTAACTGATATAGTTTGCACAGAGATCAAATTTTCTCTATAAATTTGTGCGTGTAAATTTTTTGCTCTCACAACTTGCTCCATAACTTTTGCCTCAACGTTAGGCCCGACACCATGTTTCTAATTTCCCATAGCCGCTTTACTAGCGCCCATCTTCTTTGCCAATTTCTCTCTATGCTCATGAATCAAGACATTAACATTGTGTTTTCTCTCTTTCATAATCCAAGCATTAAAGGATTCTGCAAGATTAGTTGTGATATTATCCCATCATTTATATCCAAACTTGCATTGAGCCCATTGATCTACATCCCCTTGGGTTTCAACCCATTGTGCCAATTGTGGACAAAACAATCTTAGATTCCCCATTGCAATATTAAATTCAGCCTCATGCCTTGCATAGGCAATTGCATCAAGTAATTTCAACGCATCATCTTTCATGTTGCTCAAGGTACGCGTCTTACCTCTATTGATTTTCGTAAATGCTGTGCTAAAATTTTCCTTCACATGACGGTAGCAAAATGCATGTCTCTCACCACTACCAAATATAGCTTGCACGGCACCAATAATCGCATTATTTCGATCAGAAATAATTATTAACTCCATTGATCTTGTTATGTCTTTGACATTTTGAAGAAACCAAGACCAATCTTCTAATATTTCCCCACTAACAATGGCATATGCTACCGGAAATAAGTCATTATTAGCGTCATATGTACATGCTGACAGCATTGTTCCCTTGTATGGACCGCTTAGGTGACATCTGTCTACATAAAGTATGGCTTGACAACCTCTTAAAAAACCAGATATAGAACATCCATAATCAATGAATAGCCTCTCAAATCTATTATTTGAGGCATTCTATTTTGCAACTGTCATCGAATCAGTTTCCATTAATTGATCACAAATCCAAGGGATTATGCTATAAGAATCTTCTGCACGACCATGTATTTCCTGCAATGCTTTTTCTCTTCCCCTATTTCTCTTCCCCAATAGGCTTGACTATAGCTCAATCGCACACCATACTCTCTATACAAGTCTCTTGCAAGTTCATTGGCACCTTTATCTATATTAGACCTTAGAGCATCAACCATGATTGATGATGTTAATTTTGACCTTGCCGGGTGTGACACAATAAGGTTGTCTTGCGCATTATGGGTGTGATCATTGTTGAATTTTGTAACCCTTAAAATCTCATTATCTTTCCCTATTGAATATGTTGCAATGTTCCATTCACAGCCCTCCACCTTGCAATATGCAATGATCTTTTCTTTGTTATTCTTCTTAAACTTGTATGAAAACTTGTGGGAGATGCTATACTTGTACAATGCTTGTCTAAAGGCATCAACATTAGGAAAAAATTGCCCTTTACCTACTAACAAATCCTTCCATTTCATAGAACTTATTTTAGGTATTGGTGTAGGTACCATTTGTACAGCGTATGCCAATTCCGAGTCTTCAATCTCAGGATAGATACTTGGTAGAGAGAAAGAGCATCCATCTGAAACTCTCAATAAATTATCAATCCTGCATTCAATGACAACATTACAATTGTTCTTTCCAACATATTTGCATTAACAAACAAATTTACACAACTTACACATGTTGGTTCTCTAATGGGCAATCCATTGATGCTTCTATGGTGTCATTCCTATTTGCAACTACATACACATGTCCACTTTGTTTGTTATATTTGATCAGATGTTCTACTCCATCATCATCAACTAGATCTACAAGTGTGCTTGCATCAACATTGACTGTGAATTTTAACTTGATTATATTACTTTCATTCCCTATAATTGATGATATCATTCTTGTCAACTCTTCATATGTTGTCCCTTTCTTTATTGTTCTAGTTCTAACACTCCCCCCAACATATTGCATACTTCCTTGGTCATCATTTTGAAAATGCCCCCTAGATGGAAAAAACATAATATATGTTCTCCTGAAGAACTTGCCATCTTACAGGTCAACCTACACCACACACAGTATATTGACAACTAGACAATGTGTATTAATAACATATTTATCCACTATTGACAAGACGTAGTGTTCATTAATAGCAGAGATTTTTCAACAAAACAAGCTTACCTCAGATGCTTGGGAATAATATATAAATTGTCTTATATGAAAAAAATAATATAATACATGCTTTCCAGTAGTGCTTGCATTCTTACTAGTTAACCTGCATAGTACAGTGTATTGACAACTATTTATCTCATATTGATAACACAACAAAACACTATTGACCACATGTAGAGAAATATTCATATCAGATATTTATCAACGGAACAGTGTTGCGCCAGATTATTCCATATATCAGCTATGCAAACTGAATGATTGCAGGTTTACCCAGAAAGCATTATCCTACCCTTAGACAATAATGAAAT
Source organism: Prosopis cineraria (assembly GCF_029017545.1). Classification (NCBI taxonomy): domain Eukaryota; kingdom Viridiplantae; phylum Streptophyta; class Magnoliopsida; order Fabales; family Fabaceae; genus Prosopis; species Prosopis cineraria. The sequence continues at coordinate 35,649,827 of NW_026555334.1, read as the reverse complement.
CATTAACGTACAAGAAATTGTTTACCCAGCTAACAATGGATATGCTACTGTTGATCGGTAATTTACATAATCGTTTGCGGCCAACTATCGTTTACCTAGAAAATTTATTTTTTGCCGATGAAATGCTGCTGTTGCAGAAGAAACACTCCCAACTCACTTAGATGAAGACAACGGCTGTAATCATGGACATGAGGAAGTAAAGATGATCCTACCGTGATCAACAACCATGGATATGCAGAAACCTTTACTATTGCTTATCATGGGTTTCCTCAGACATGCGCGCGCAAGCAAAATCTTATTTTCAATGCTAGAGGGCAAATGGGTAATTTCACTTTCAGACTTATTCACCCTTTGGTCCCTAGGGACCTGGCAGCTATTTCTTAAATTTATAGGACCTCAGCATATTTAAAGTGCTTTCATGGGACTTTAGACTGATTCTCCCTAAAAAAAAGAGAGAGAGACTGTAAAAGTCCCATATCGGTTAGATGTGGGAAGAGAGAAACGCTCCTTGTGTATAAAGAAGCGATACGCATCGTGGAGGCACAGGCAGAAGCAAAAGAAAAAGAAACTTTTGTAATTTATGAAAATTACAACTAATGACCCAAGATGTAATTTGTGAAAATTGCAAGTAATGGCCCAAAAGTTTGAATAATTAAATTCAAACCTATAGTTTTTTTATATATAATTTTGGGACCCATAATCCCATTTTTATATTATTTTTCTCTCTTCCTCTCACGTTGCTCAGTGTTTTCTCGCAAGGGGGGTTATTTTCTTTTTCTTCAGGTATGTTCCAACTTTCCTGTTTAGATTAGTATTTAAAAAATTATTTAAGTACAAAATTAATTTTATAGTTATTTTTTTAAATAATATTAGCTTTCTAGTGATATGATTATTTTGTAGAATAAAGTAAATATTTTGATTAGAATTTTTCTATAGAATAGTTAATCTGATGATATAATAGATTAAAAATATAGGTTAAAACTCTTAGGGATATAATAAATATTATAGAATATTTTTTTAAGGTTAAAACTCATGTTTAAGAATTTTTGAGTTAAAATCTAGATCTATATGGTTGAATTTATGTTGAATCTGAGATATATGGATGAAACTTTGATTATTAAATATTTATTTAAATATGAATAGGTTTTTTTGAGGTTATAGAAAGGTGATTTGAGACCTCAGGATAATTCTAAAATTTTTAATTTATTTTTGAATGAATTTTTAGAATATAGATGGATGAAATTGTGATACTAGAAGTGATTTGAAACTTAAAAATAGTTTATTAGGGTACGAGAATTTTAAAAAGAATTTAAAAAGTTAAATGAGGCATAAATTTTAAATTAGTGTTAATATAAATTTTAGACCTAAAACTTTCTAACTCTTTAATTTAGAGTTATTTATTAATTTTAATGTAAAATTAATATATAGTATTGTGAAATAATTATGTAGATTATATTGACAAAGATAGTGGTGAAAATGGAATTGTGAAGGGAAACTTGTTATTCAAGACACAAGGTAACCATTATTAATGTGTTGTGATGGGTGTGTTTGTGAATGGTTATGTGTTATTTTATTGTTTAGAAAATTATAAACTATTGAAAATAAATATTGTATATACTTATTTGAAATTATTGCCAAGTGGGTTAAAAATTTATTTTTGTTTATCATGATGAGATATTATTGTTCGGATATATTTTTGTTTGGATATTTGAATGATGCATGACTTGTCAAGGTATTTTAATGTATAGTGTTAATGGAAATTTCTATTCGGTTAATTATTACCACGTGGTAAGCCCTTATTGGACCCAATGAGTGGCATGTCGCTTGGTCCAACTCACCTTTGGTCGGGTGATTTGGCCTCCGAGCATGACGAAAGGAGGATATAAGGTGCAATCATGCAATTAAATACTTGTTCGGTTTGTTTGAAAATATTGTTTGGTTAAATATTTTGTGTGCCCACTTAGCAATCGCATGATTAGTTACATCTGCATGCATCATTACATATTAATTTTTGGTTACTGAGACTTTTAAGTCTCATTCCCCGTGATTAACATTTTTACAGGAGCGAGTCCGGTCGAGAAAGCACCAGAGGCGTAACTTTAGTGTATGAAATACCATCTTTTATGTTGCCTCTCATTTTATATTATGCAATGTATCTTGTGCCAACGTAGGACATTTCTTATTTTGACAACATGTAAATTCTAATCCTTTTTATTAAATGCATTTATATGACCAAAAGGATTATGTTTGTCCCTCTTAATTCATGACCTGATTTAAATATTATGCCATGAGGATCCTGTTTGTCCCTTATGGTTCTAATTGCTTTTTGAGATATTTTAAGACATGTGGTATATTGTCTTGGATGTACCATAGTAGAAATTTTTCTACCATGATAAGGGTATGATAAGTGTTCAATGAAAAAAAATAATTTATTGAATTAATAATTTGTGAAAAATTAGTTTGTAAATTTAAGGATATTACAAAATGACTGTTTAACTAATAGATATGTGAAGTTACAATTGTAAAAAAATAAAATTATAGTTTGTAAATTGTTAATGAAGTATTTGTAAATTAATTATTTGACTGATGTAATATATGTTTTATAAGGATCTTATTGCTTTTGCAATTTAATTTTAAATTACACTTAGGTTGTAAGGGATTTGACTATAATTTTCGAATTTTATAAGACTTATTTGTGAATAAATTTACTCCACAAGATTTATATATAAATTCTTCCATTATTTAATAAATCTCAATAATTTATTAACTATTACAGTTTTCTATGTTCTCCATTTAATCTCTAAACTATTTTATTCTTTAAATTGAGTTATTTTTTACAAACTTTTGTTAATTCTTCAATTCTATAAATTTAATAAAAACCTCTTTTTCAATTTTTTTTTAAAAGAGTCAAACTCTTTTTCCTAAGTTTATCTCGAATACATACATTCAATTTTAATCCTCATGTTCAGTTTATTTATAAATAAATATAAATTTTAAAGAAATTTTCTAGCTCATTAGATAATAAATAAGTCACTACTCATTTAGTGTAGGTCTCTAGGAACATTAAAAACTGCTCTAGAATCTTCAAAATCAATTACTTGGCAAAAATCAACACATATAAACTCTTAGTCTAACCTCTTTTAATAACCCAATAATCAGTTAAAAATGCTTAATAAATTAAAAATTTATATAATTTTAAATTTATTTCCGTTATCAATTATCGGGACCCACAAATCAAAAAGAAAGATAAGAAGGAGACTTAGACCACTTGCCTAAATTTTAAAACCCTTCAAATCAATTAAATAAAATTTTAGGATCTAAAAACACCCAAATAAAACCCTCACAAGTGCCATTTTTTATCACTCTTGATCTGTCTCTAGTTCACCTTGTCTCTACAGCGCGGTCAAAGAGAAAAACAGGATGCTCAACTTTCGTACAATATTTTTAGAAACGAACTGAATATTAAACTAAAAAAGTTAATGATCTATGGCTCATATGAAATGAATAAATTGATAACATAATAATTAATTTAAAAAAATTATATATGTATATAATAATTTAAATATAAAAAATAAATATAAAATTATTACTTAATTTAAAAATAAACCTAAATATTTTAAATTTATCATGTTTAACAAGTTACCTGATATAATATAGCATCAAATGATTAAAAAATTGATCTTTTTTTTGAAAAAATTGATAACAAAAAGAAAAGGGATATTTTTTTGAAATAGTCTGAATCTTAAAAAATGATTTAATTCCTAGTCTAACTTTCAGTCCAAAGCGGGCTAATCTAACTTAATTTTTTTAAATAATTTTTTTAACTTGATCAAATCATTAACCTAATCAATTAATGATCTAAGCTGCTCGACCTTCTAATTTGATTTAATTTTTTAATAATTGCTTTGGTATATATCTAACCTAACCAATAGTGGGCCTTGGGCCCCACTACTGGATAGGAATATATTCCTTTTTACTTATTATATATTTATATACTTATATACTTATATTTTTAGCCAGGGAAACACACACAATTTTATTGGTCAAAACACACATACACACAAATTTATATATGTGTAGAAACTTATTTATTGTACCCACACACACACATGTTTTAAGATTCTAGAAGTTAAAATGATAATGAATTTGTACATTTTGTTCAAATAATTTTTTATATATTCAAATAACATGTTAAATTGAAACACTTGTTTAGATGTTTGTTTAAACTCATATAATCTTATATATATTTCTTTTTCTAAAAATTTTATATATAATTATTTTTTAATAAGTTATTTTCACTCAACTAATTATAAGATACATTTCTTTTACTTTCATCATATTTTTACTTAAATTCTAAAATTACTAGATGTACTATCAAAATAATTTCTTGCGTGCGTGCATCCCTAATGTGGACTCGATTGATATTAGTCCCATGCTTGTCCTTGCTAAATGAAAAAAATTACATATAAGTTTTATGGAGTAAATATATTTACTAAAAGGTCTCAAAAAAATTTAAAAATTATAATTAGATTTCTTGAGACTTGAGTGTAATTTAAAATTAAAATAAAAAACAATAATGCCTTTTCTAAACACATACACATTATAATTATCAAATAATTTATGACTACTTCATTAATATTTTACAGTTATAATTTAAAATTTTTATAATTGTAACTTTATATATCTAATAATTAAATTGATCAATTTAACTCTTGAATATATGAAGTTATAGTTATAAAAAATTAAAGGTATAGTTGTAAATTACTCATAAAATAATTATAAACAATTAATATTAAACTTTATTAATAATAATGATTATTTAAATATTAGATATGTGAAGTTAAAGTTATAAAAAGTTAAAATTATAGTTATAAATTATTAATAAAGTAATTATAAATTAATTATTTTATCAATGTAATGTATGTTTAATAGAAATATTATTATTCTTACAGCTTAATTTCAAATTACACTTAAATTTTAAGAGTTCAGACTATAGTTTTCTAATTTCACAGGACTTATTGATAATTAAGTTTTCTTCATAGAATTTATACATATCTTTTCCTTGCTAAAGTGCTAATTTTAGCATTTGGTTTATGGGTGGAAAATGCAGTTGCACTAGTATTATTTTTTCATCTAAATCATAAAATATTTTTTATTAGATAGGACATCAATCACGTGGTCCACGAGTGTAAACAATAATTTCTCAAATACTTTATATATTTGAAATTATTTTTAAAACCTTATCCTTCTATTAGTTAATATTAACATGTAATAAACATTTTGTCTTCTCTTTATAATAAAAAATCAAGAGAAAAAAAATACATAATTGGCTCTTACATCATCAAATCCAGAAGAGAGAGAATATTATATAATTATATAAAAAAATATTAAATTGTTAAATACTCAGAATCTTCAAAATAATAGTAGTATATTCATGGATTCATATTATATTAAAGGCTATTATATTAAATAGTCATATATTTATAACACATAATTATTTAAATATTAAATATGTGAAAATATGATAGTAAAAAGTTAAAATTATAGTTATAAATTATTAATAAAATAGTTATAAATTAATTATTTAATTAATATAATATATATTTAATAAGAATATTATTGTCTTTACAATTTAATTTTAAATTATACTCAAATTTTAAATAATCTGGTTATGGTTTTCTAATTTTACGTGACCTATTAATAAATAAGTCTGCTTTACGGAGTATATACGTAATTATTCTTTGCTGAATTGCCAATTTTAGCATTTGGTTCATAGGCAGAAAATGCAATTGCATTAGTATTATTTTTTCATCTAAATCATAAAATGTTTTTTAGTAGACAGGACATCTATCACGTGGTCCGCGAGTTTAAACAATAATTTCTCAAATACTTTATATACTTGAAATTATTTTTAAAAACTTATCCTTCTATTAATTAATATTAACACGTACAAAACATTTTGTTTTCTCTTTATAGTAAAAAATCAAGAGAAAAAAAAAATACACAATTTGCTCTTACATCATCAAATTCAGAAGAGAGAGAATATTATATAATTGTATAATTATTATTAAATTATTAAATACTCAAAATCTTCAAAATAATAATAGTATATTCATGGATTCATATTATATTAAAGACTATTATATTAAATAGTCGTATATTAATAACATATGACTATTTAAATATTAAATATGTAAAAATACAGTTATAAAAAATAAAATTATAGTTATAAATTATTAATGAAGTAGTTTTAAATTAATTATTTAATTAATGTAATATATGTTTAATAAGAGTATTATTTTTTTATAACTTAATTTTAAATTAAATTAAAATTTTAAGAGATCTTGTTATAGTTTTTAAATTTTAAAGAAGTAGCACGTAACTTATACATAATTTTTCCTTGCTAAATTGTTAATTTTAGCATGTGGTTCATAGGGGGAAAATGCAGTTGTACTAGTATTATTTTTTCATCGAAATTTTAAAATATTTTTTATTGGACAGGACATCAATCACGTGGTCCACGAGTTTAAACCATAATTTCTCAAATACTTTATATATTTGAAGTTATTTTAAAAAACTTATCCTTCTATTAATCATTGTTAACATGTACTAAACATATTGTTTTCTCTCTATAACAATAATATCAAGAGAGAAAAATACACAATTTGCTCTTACACCTTCAAATTCAGAAGAGAGAGAATATTATGTAATTATATAATTATTATTAAATTGTTAAATACTCAGAATCTTCAAAGTAATAGTCGTATATTAATGGATTCATATTATATTAAAGAGGACAGACTTTTCTGATACGTGATTGTGAGGTTTTGGGGATTAGAGGCTGAATTAAGGTCATGGCTAATTTATGACGAGGCTCCAGCTACACCTTTTCACTCAAACAAGGGTGACACAATATTATGATTGGGTCAAACTGCCAATATTATTATAAAAAAAATACACATCTGACAAGGAAATTAGATTCTATGGCAACTATCAAATTTCACAAAAATTTATAATTAAATCTTTTGCAAAAAATAATGCTAATAATACGTTTTTACAACAAGTAATTAATAATTTAATTAATAAATTCAATTACAATCTATTACTCTATCCTATTCAAAATATAAACATTTTTTTAGCTAATCTTAATTTTAAATATAAATAATTTAAGATATGCAATTTTTTTCCTTTTATTTCTTTTTATTTATTAATTTAAATATTTTTATAAATATACTTCCATATAATGTATTAGTAATTAGTAATTGAAATTAAAAATAAAAAAATAATATATATTTTTATAAAAATAAAAATTTTATTAGTATATAATTTTTTTTAAAGTACCGCTTATTTTAGATGGTGGGAATAGTTAATATTAATATATCAATGAAATCTGGGGGAAAAATTATATTATATTATATTGTTCATATACGCTGTAAATCAGACTTCGCCCATGAGCCCTTTTCTTCAGCCAAAGGAAAAGGATGAAGACATAGCAGAGGCAAAGAGCTTTGCTTAGCTAAGCTTCGCGTGTGGAGAAAACGAAATGGGAAAAAGAAATAATAGCCATTGACCAAAAGCACACGAGGAGAAGCAAGAAAATATAATAACCATTCACCCCAGAAGTACACAAAGAAAAGCAGAGCAAGCACGACGATGACGATGGAGATCACCAAAAAAAAAAAAAATTTAGACCATTTCTCGATTTGTGCGTGTCATCCTTGCGCAGGGGCCATGCTAATCTTCTCTGTATCGTTCCAATTTTATCGGATGTCCCCAAAGGGACGAACGCAGTCGCTCAGCAAACACATATAAACAACAATACAGTGATAATCTTGTGCGATGTGGGACTCGTTAGGACTCTTCTCGGTCAGACGGGCACTGAACCGAGCTGACCAGGGCTCTACGGGTCCAGCCTCACCTCCTGGAGCTGGAAGGAAAGCAATGGAACATTTGAAAGTGTTGGAAGGAAGATGTCGTTTGGGACGGAGGATGGAAGATGAACAGAGAGAGAAAAAAAGAAAAATTGAAGCCGATATTTTTAGTGATATTTTACGATATGAATACCCCTATCCGTAGGCATCGTGTAGGCTTTTGAGCCTCTTCAAGTTCTGATTTGACGCTGCGTTTATCGAGTGGTCTGCCCGACTCCCGATGTCAAAATGAATGATCTGATAAAACATAAAGGCAGGGGCTGAGTACGTGTCGAGTCAAAGAAGGGTCCCGCAATTGGTTCAACTAAAAATATTGCTTACAGTCACGGGGTTACAAAATCACAATTAGATCTCATCCGCGGAGCTGCATTCTTTCACTGACGAGAAATTGAAATAGTAAGCGTCCCGGGAGAAGTCAGTTAATAAAATTAAAATTTCAAGACAAGTGCAAAAAAATTATGTCCTCTTCTCCCCTCAACTCATCATCACGCATTATCTTGCCGTTCGCAAAAGATCATGTCAATGTCACGGATGAATCAAGCGGAAGGTAAGTGACTGGAGTTATCCTAAAATATCCCGGGCGCTTGGCTAACATTATATTATACGAATTACGAAGACTTTTGGCAAGTGACGTGACTGTTGTACAGGAACGGTGAAGTAGATTGGGAGAATGACAAGAACAATTCAAGTTGAATTTTAAGTATTAAATTTTTAAAATTTATAATTTAATTTTTTTAATTTTATAATTATATTGTGATAAATTTATAATTTATTTTTAAAATTTTAATATGATTGAAAAATAAAAAAATTATTTCTTCTATCAAAATTTAAAATACAAATTTTAAATTTGAAGTTATAAAATTAAGATATTAAATTATAAATTTTTAAAATTTAATATTTAGAATATAACTTAAATTAATCAATCATTTTAGACTTATTTGTCATTTTCCTAAAGGAGAATCATACCTGCACAGCTTCAAACGTTATTTCGTCTGCTATTCCTCTGCTTTGGAACATCAATCACAGTGCCTAACCAAAAATCTCTCGCATGGGTTTATGAGAGGCAAGATTAAGGTAAATTTCCAAGTTTCTGCCCTGAAGAAAGGCGGTTGAGATATACCCCATGCGACCGAGAAGCAGTGAAACACAATGCAGAAGCACGGAGCAATTGCCACTTACCAGTTGCCAATAAATCACATAAAAGCCTTGAACCATCCATCCACTTGATCGTTTCATCCTTGCCCTAATTGCCTCTTTATTATAGAGAGAGTCATATTTGCATCAGTTACAGGTGATGTGGAACTAAGACTGAAGGAAACTCTTTTGGTTAATAACAGGCATCATCCACAAAGGGAGCGCATACGTTGTGCTGATGTTCTTGCCAAGAACGCTCATGGTGTGGGTTACACGAACTTCCTGCGGGTTGAGGAGAATGCTGCTGGATGATAAGCTTAGTTGCAGTTAGTTTCCTTTATGTTTTGTTCTAATTTTACCCTAATTTTCCTACATGCAGGCTTGCCTCTGTAATTCCCCTAAAAATCTTTTATATATTTTTATTAGAATTTAGAAATACACTTTTATTAAGTTCTATACAAACACACTCGACCCAATAGAATTCTCTAATGAATACATAATGTGGACATGTTTAATTCAACACTATTAATTCCATTGAAAAAGATTGCTTTAAATCTTGTAGTTTGATTAAGTAACCTAAAATTAATAAATTCTTCTAAAAAAAAAAGGCGCCCAAGTATTGTTTTTTTTTTTCCCGTGACCACAGTATGACCCATTGGCTTGCAACCGAAAGTCCAAAAGGAGAGCACTAGGTATTTTCACAGGTACAAATTGCTAATAAATCGGTAAATGTAAGATAACACCAGGCCAAATAAGGACCACTCTCAGAACTCCTAACAATTCCACCCCTAATAGGGCAACGGCTAAAACAACACTTACAAGCAGCCTGCATGCAAATGGCTACAACCCCATATTGCACGTACAACGATTTTACATCAGAGTTACCATATATCACAAGACTTCCTGATCATCACTGGCAAATCAAATCCCCTCTTGCCGACAAGCCAGGCTATTCTTAGCGGAATGGCTACGCATGCTGGTTCTGGGTTGTCAAACTACTGCTACTACCCCCGCCCGCGCGATTGTGCTCTCCCACCCGTGCTGCTAAAGCAAGAACTTCGGGGGACATTTCCCAACTTCCACTTTTTCTTCCCCAGCTGGATCGCCGAGGATGTATTCCGACACGGTCACCCTCACCCACTGTGGCCCTTACTTCAGGTGACAATTCTCCCAATTCACGTTCCTTTACAGTTGAGCGATCATTGATCAATTGACCTTCACAATGATCTATTCCAGGGCCCTTGTCCCCGCAAACAGCTTTTCTGCCCATCTCTACCTCCTCCCCAGCTTTTCCCATACTTGGGCTCATAAAGCCCCCACCCACCGATCTAGCAGGTGGTGCCAGTTCCCTTGCGACCATTGCCCTGAAATTGTTCTTTGAGGGGGGAATGTTGCTGCAGAATATCTCTCCGAAATTATTCAACACTCCTTTGTTAAAAGGATTGGCCCTTCGATCATATCTGTATCTGAAATTCTCATATGTAGTCTGCAGAAGCAATAGACACACGTGACTGCAAGTTCATTTTGGGAGAAAACTTTTGTTCGCACCAAGAGAAAATTCCGAAGTGCAGTTGTTACCTGATTTGTACTTATAAGATATAAATGGAAGGCAGTAAGACCGCCAACAAACCACATTGCTATGAAAGTGTAAATTATTAACACTATGGAGGCTGGTGTTTTGATCATTGCCTTCCAGATTGTTGTCTCCTCTGACTTCATGATTCTTCTAATGTAGACGCAGCAAAATGCAAAAACATATATACAAAGTAGTGTAGTTGAGAAGACGAACATGAAGAAGAAGCGATAATTACGCTGCATAACAATAGAGCAAGTGTTCAGGTAATGTAACACAGATATTCAAGAACGAGATGCAGCAACAAACCGAAAAGTCATTAAACCAATAAATGTTGTTTTATAATAGAAATGAATAGTTGCTTTTGGCCACGCGTCATATACCAAAAAGAAATGAATAATTCATCAACGAAGAAAACTTAAACTCAGCAAAAGCAGTCCTTAAATGTGAATGACAAAAGAAAGCTACCAGCAAATCCCCTCTATTAAAGAGGAAATAGAATTCCTTAGGAAACCCAGTAATCATGCACCACTGCATTATGAGTGCATGTTGGGTTTAGCAACTCCCAAATCCAAGTAATCCAACCCAACCTGCAGCTATATCAATGGAGTCGAATCAGGCTTATGAGTTAGGTTGGATCAAGTTACAAGACCCGCACAAGTCACCCAATTTGCAGATTTCAATATTTCAACTGTGTAAAATCAGCACACCTTTAAAACCCGCAATTATATGTGTCTTGATCTTTTTTAAGCAGATAACTGTATTTTTTTGAAAATTAAAACAATCTGACCTGCATATGCATGGCGAGTTTGGTTTGTGTCAAGCAGACTATTCTCCCAACCTGCACATAGTCAGGTTGGGTTGAAAGATAGCCCCCAACTGACAAACTCAATCCATGCACGGCCCTATTGAGCACAAAAAAGAAGCAAAGTAAACATCATATGCTATCTAAGCCTGCACTCAAATCCTCCAAAAACTTATCTCAAAAAACTTCTCATCGAAGTAAAAAGTTTCTAGTACAGGGGTTCATAGGAAGCTACTTAATGCGGGTTAGAAAAACCTCTTGAGGAAGTAAATGAGTTCAATTACAGATTTGTTTTTCTCCTAACTTACCAAACAATATATAAGTCTGTGTTATTTTCTAAAATTATAAAAACACCTCAAGTCTCCATTTACAAGCTAGAATGTTCTACAAAATCAACTATTGACTATAATAAACTTGAAAGTACTGTTGACTATCTATTGACTACAAAATCTCCATTTAGAAGACTAAATCAATTTTTGACTAAAATGTGCTGATCTTTGATAAATTTATTTCGCATGCTTACCTTCTCAGCTAAACCCAAAACAAGAATCTGAAACATTCAACAATTTTGAACGTAATAAATTAAAGTCTCTCCTACCACATACTACATAACATGAGCATGATAACCGATAGAAACTAATCAACCAAAACAACAATCTTCTAAGCAACATTCGCCGCTTTTTGCAAACTGGGTTCACAATTGGCAGAAAACAACTAAATAAAACGAAAGATCCAACTTACCAGCCCAATACACTGCCCAACCCAGGGGCAGTGGTGATCAAATCGTTCTACACAGTTATTACAGATTGAGCAGTGTGAGCATCGAGGAGGCCTGTAGAGCATGCAAGTATCACAATACTTGACTTTGACAATATTGCCATTGACCTGAACCTCTTTAAAGCGAGGGAACTGTAATTGAGGAGTTCGACCAGCTCCAACATCCAAATTGCCATCAAGACCTTCTGGCTCTGGAGGATGTGCATTGCGTGGAATTATGCCAGGGTCTCTGCCAGAAGTTAAGAATAGAAGACCTAGGACCTGATAAGATTAAGTCAGCATAGAGTTCAAAAGAATATATTTGTATGTGCATGGCAGAGCTTAGGATCAATAAAAATGAAATCCAAGAAATTGGAGAATTAGTGCCTCCTAAAGTTTTGAAGACAAAAACACCGAACAGTAATAAGACAGCAAATAGTCAATGGCTGTGGATAAAACTACTCAATTGTGGCCCTTTGTCTCCCCCTCTTTTTTTAAGGTTTTGAACCCTTGACATCTACCCACACCCCAACCTACCTTTGTGACTTGATCTAGCCCCAGGTGCCAAAGTCATAGCTTTTTGAAAGCTAATATGCTATATAAGTCTGGTGAAAAAGTAGCTGTAAATTGCATAATGATTAAGAAAAATTAGTTGTAATATATAATTCCTTTGGTTCAAAATATAAACATTTTTCCTCAGCTAATCTTAGCTCAAAATATAAGCAACCTAGTACATCTAAAAATTATTTTCCCCATTTTACCCCTTGTATTTAATAACCTAAATCCTTATGTAAAGTTATTTCTCACTCATCATGAGGTGTGTTGGTAATTGATACTAAGGGTAAAAAGGGAAAATAACATATTTTTTATGATAATGAGGATTTTATTGGTATGCGAATTTTTCCTAAAAGCTGCTTATATTTTGGAGTGAAAGGAGGATGCTGTAAGAACGGTCAAATGAGCTGATACTGCAATAACAAGTACGTCCAAGTTTTACTGGAGGGTTGATTTATTGCTGGATCACTCAAACTTGTGGTATGCCACCATCAACAGCACAAATAATCGAGATGTTTGACTGACTCATTTTTTAACCCGTTTTTGCAAAGTGCGGTCTGTAGTTGGAACTTTCCAGAACACCTTCTGGTCAGCAATTATGTTCAGATGTAACCATATGGAAAACTAAACCAGAAAGACAGGCAGTTAGGTTCCTTGATGCCACAAGTGTTTGCTGTTGCAGTGAACATTTACAAAGGGGACAACAACAACAACAACAACAACAAGCCTTTATCCCACTAGGTGGGGTCGGCTACATGGATTGCAAGACGCCATTGTGCTCTATCATTTATTAAGCTTTTAGAAATATTATTAATTAAGAGATCACGTTCAACAACTTCCAAGAGTGTTCTCTTAGGCCTTCCTCTACCTCTCTTAATCGGACTCAAAGTTATATGTTCCACTCTTCTCACTGGTGCCTCCCTTGGTCTTCTTTGTACATGCCCAAACCATCTCAACCGATTTTCTACCATTTTTTCCTCAATAGGTGCCACCCTCACTTTTTCACGTATGTGCTCATTTCGAATTTTATCTTTACGTGTATGTCCGCACATCCATCGTAACATTCTCATCTCTGCTACTCCAACTTTATGCTCTTGCTGTCCCGTTAGAGCCCAGCATTCACTACTATATAACATTGCCGGTCTGATAGCAGTACGATAAAACTTTCCTTTAAGTTTATTAGGCACCTTACGGTCACAAATAACTCCTTTAGCTTTTCTCCAATTAAACCACCCAGCTTGAATTCTATGTGAAATATCTCCACTGATTTCGCCATCATTTTGGATAATGGCTCCCAAATATCTAAACTTTTCCACTTGAGGTATAATTTGATCTCCCAATTTTACTTCCAAATTATTTTCGAATAGTCCTTTATCAAATTTACAATATAAATATTCCGTCTTACTTCTACTCAGACGAAAACCTTTCGACTCCAATGTCCTCCTCCATAACTCAAGTTTGCAATTAACCTCTTCTCTTGTCTCTGCTATAAGAACTATATCATCCGCGAAGAGCATACATTTCGGGATTTCCTCTTGAATATGTTCCGTCAAAACATTTAAAATCAAGTTGAACAAATAAGGACTCAGAGATGATCCCTGATGTAGCCCAATCTTTATAGGAAAATCCTTTGTTTGACCACTAGGCGTTCTTATACTAGTTTTTACCCCCTCATACATATCTTGTATGGCTTTAATATAAGCAATCCGTACTCCCTTTTTTTCCAACGCTTTCCAAAGCACTTCTCTTGGTATACGGTCATAAGCTTTTTCCAAATCAATAAAAACCATGTGTAGATCTTTATCTTTACAACGATACTTTTCCATTAATCCCCTTAGTAGATAAATCGCCTCTGTAGTTGATCTACCTGGCATAAAACCAAATTGATTCTCAGAAATACTTGTCTCCAATCTCAACCTATGCTCAATTACTTTCTCCCACAATTTCATTGTGTGGCTCATGAGTTTAATCCCTCTATAGTTAGTACAATTCTGAATATCTCCTTTATTTTTATAAATAGGAATTAATGTACTTCTCCTCCACTCATCAGGCATTTTCTTGGACCGTAAAATCACATTAAATAACTTAGTTAACCATCTCACCCCTTCTTCACCTAAACATTTCCACGCTTCGATAGATATACAATCAGGTCCGTTAGCTCTACCATTTGCCATTTTCTTAAGAGCTTCCTTTACCTCCTTATCACGTATGTTTCGATAGAATGACAAATTTTGTTCTCCTTCACCAATTACTAAATCCTCCAAGTTACTAGATGAATCCTCTCCATCATTGAAAAGTTTAGAAAAATAAGTCTCCCATCTATTTTTAATTTCATCATCTGTAACTAAAATTCTTCCCTCTTCATCCTTAATACACCTTACCTGTTCTAGATCTCTTGATTTTCTTTCCCTACTCTTGGCAATCTTATAAATATTTTGCTCTCCTTCCTTCGTCTCAAGGTTCTTATAAAATTCTTCAAAAGCTTTAGAACGAGCTTCACCCACAGCTCTCTTAGTTTCCTTCTTAGCCATACGGTACCTCTCCCAATTTTCCTCATTGTTACAAACAAAAAACAAATTCACAAAGGGGACAAACAAACAAAAAAATTTTTGGGCTTAGTCATGTTCAAGTCTGTCCTAAATTGCTAATGGCCTCCGCTAACATAAAACAAATTCACAATGGGTAATAAGCGCCAACCTGATACCCTATTAACCCATTAAATTATAAGGTTTTTGTTTGTTCCAAGTACTTTACACAAGTCTTATCCAAGTCGATCTACATATCCTAGACTAGAGCCTCCAGAAAGTCATGGATCAAGCAAGCTTTTTCCCCCCCCTTAACCCAAACGAGCTCAACAAACATAAAATTCCACCAATATTTGGGTAGGGCAGTCCAGAGACTGAAATGAAATCAACAAGATGTAATTGAAAGAGCTTGCCTGAAGCCTGAAGGGTACATTGTTTTAAGCAAGAAACACAAAACTAAAGAGCAATGCTTCTCATGGTATAAACAAATATTATCACACACGGTACATTGATTCAGAGGGAAATAATTCATGTAGAGAGACTCACATAGACTGTGGATATAACAGCAACAACCTCTATGGCCATCCCCCAGTGATCAGAAAAATCATCCATCAGTTTTCTGGCAACAAAGACGCAGAAAACTGCCACAGGAGCAACAATAAGGAAAATTGTCAGCAACAGTGATCTTACATCCGGTCCAAATACGAACCTCCCCTGAAGATAAAATTTCTGCAAGAAAATGCTCTATATAAGAACCACTGCAGCCACAAAATGTCCAATTACAGATGCATATTTCAGATGACAGTGTAGCAAAGCTAATTATTATTTTTCTACTATCTATGAACATTGTGTATTCCATATATAATAAGAAATATAGTCTAGCAAAGTTTTGCATAACAAAGCAAACAAGTTCATTTAATGATATCATTGTCAATATTATATAGATTCTGTAACGAGTAAGTCAGATTCAAGATGTCAAGAGGGGAGGAAAGCAGTTGTTTTCTAGTTTACAAGCAATCCTGCAGCCCATTAATCCACAAAGCTTGCCACAATCTCTTTCATCTATTCAGCTCTTTCCCAATTTTGGGCTAGTTTTAAGTGCCTAAAATTCAGAATTCATTTGATGACTTGTGCAAAATCAAGAACCAGATGCTATAGTGTGTAGGTGACTTTATGATTTCTCAATTCTCATAGCTAGTTATATATTAAATAAACTCGTTCAATTTTCAGATGTAGCGTTAGAGACAATACCTTCGCTATTACAATAACACATGCACAGCACATATTCAAAGTCATTACAGCTGAGTGAATTTAACTGATGCAAGCTAGCAGCAGATACAGACCCCCAAAAAACTGAAATACAAGATGCTTCATTTTAGTTAAATTACAAAAATGTTTACAGGGTTCAGTGGTCCGATGCAATCGGAAATTATGTGTGCTTCATCAGATACGTCTGAAATGAGTGGCAATAGAAGGGGCCAATTTCAGTGAGTTTTATTAACATCAGTTAGTCAAAAATCAAATCTGGTAGAGCTTTCAAAGTTCTTCAACCATAGTTAAAAAGTAAGACATAAGTTTAATGCTCCGTTAGCTAAATGGTACTTGTAAGCGAAACAGCTTAAATCTGAAACGCCAACAAGCTAAAAGTATCCAATTAAGTTTATTGGTAGCTGTAATTGTAATTTACTAACGCTGCTTCATAACCTAACGGAAAGAGGACCCTCAAAAACTTGCATCGTCATAAATTAGGCAACCCTGTAGCTCCTTGGCGAAAGAGACTTGTTTTTTGTTTAGCCCTTTTGCTCTCATTCTGCAGAGTTTGAAATCACCATAGACCCTGGAACCCCTCCCCCTTACTGTAAAATCGAATAAAATTGATTCCGGAATAAAGGGAGGAAAAAATACATGAACAATCAATGAAGGAGGATCCACCTATGATATTATTGGACTTAAGATAAGAGAGGAAAGATACTGGGATTTGCTAAAAGTAGAATGAGATTGATTTAAGAAGTTAGACTTCGGAGGGAACCGAGAGAAAAATTTGCCGAGAGCAGAATGCAATGGACTACTTAAGTTCGAACAATATCGTGATATGGGCTGCAACGAATTCGATATACCAGACAGAAAGCGGGAAACAGATGCCCAATAATAAGTCAAGAAAAAAGGAAAAAATAAAAGAAATCCAGGACTAGAACTCACATTACTCCCTTTCCATGTTTGGTAAACCCGCAAATCACTGGATCCCGAGCCGGGATCGGACCGCTGGGGTGGAGGCACCACGTACATATCCGTATTGCTAAAAGATAGTCCGATCACAGTCAGCTCAGAATCCTCAAATAGAATATAAAATCCGCAGTGACCCCAGAAACGAAACCCAGGAAGGAAGAACGCAAGAGATGCAAAACCAAGAGCTTGAAGACTCTCTCTATGGTTCAAAATCCATGGCCGAGGACGAAAGCAGAGACCCTTATAGCTCGGATTACCGGCGAGGAGGAGGGGATTGTGGTGAATCGGCGGCAAGGCATGAGAGGTAGGGCCAAGGCGCAGCGAGTGCTCAGGGTAATTTTGGCCTTTCGCTTACAGAGCTGGTGATTCAATACATGCTTTTGGTGAGCGATGCGCGAGGGACTCTCTTAACTGTTACTGCTACTGTCACTGTATGTGTCTGCGCTTTACAGCATACAGAAAATGACATGCCTCGCTCTTATTGGAAATCACCATGATTGACCGCTTTAGTGCGTTCGCTGACTGTTTCAAATTACCACGTAGTAGTGCATTATGACGCCCACCAATATTAGTTGAATTTAATTAATAGAAAACATTCATTTAATAATATAAAGTATAAACTATAAATTTCTTAATACATATTGAGTACTATTTATAAATTTACAATTGTGGGTCCTGATCTTATACTAAATTTTAGAAAGACTTACTTATAAATCCCAAACAATAACTTTAATTATTTTGTAAAGTCTGAAATCCATAATTATTATCTAGTCACATGTCCTTTAAATATAAATAAATTTGTCTATGCAATTTAAAAATATTCTTATCTTATTATTTTGTTTTTTTAAAAAATATAACTCATTATATTTATTTCTGGTCGTCGATGACCGATAATGATAAATAGGTGTAGGCTAACTAGAGCTCCGACAACCAGTAATAAATAAGTTATATTTTTTAAAAGATAAAATAAGATAAAGACATTTTTGTAATTGCACAAACAAATTTATTTATTTTTAAGAAACTTGGGATTTGGTAGCAATTTATGAATTCCATGAAAGCTTGGGGTAAATAGAGTTACTGTGTGGGACTTGACATTAATTCCCCCATTTTAAGGTGAGTTTCACTAATTTATCACAGTACAGTTTTCTGTTAATTTACATCATACATAGAATATATATTTGACGTTATTAATTTATCATATAGCTAGCCTCAATATAGAATACAAAATTTCGTAAAACATAGCCTAATTAAGCTTACTCATTCAGTTTCTTTTTTCTTTTTTTTTTTTCTGATAACAAAAAGAAACAGGCTAAATAACAATACTCATGTCCTGGTTAAGAACTGAAGCAGAAGACAAAGGATGGAATCCATTAATACAGGATAGAGCCGGCTTTGCCAAGTCGCACCTCTGGAAATGCTTTGAATGATAACAACCCAGTCATGTGCAAGCAGAGATCTAATCTCAGTAACAACACTGCATAAAGGCATGGTCAAGGTGAGCTTCCTTATGTGTCATGCGAACGGCTTCACATGAATCTGTCTTTTGAATGAGCTTTCTGTACCCAAGATCCTAAGTCATTTTAAGACTCCAGAAGGAAGCTCAAAGTTCAACATAAAGCGAGTCTCCATCACTCATTTTAAATATAAATCCACATTTGAATTTTCCTTTGGAGTCACGAATTACGCCTCTACAACTCACACTATCCACATTAAGTTTAAACCTGTTATCCTTAGGTGGATTCCAAGTGCCACTCACAATAGGTTGCTCTTGTGTCCTCCACACGATGCCTTTTAACTTACTGCGATATTCCATGTACGTGTTGATGATAGCTAAAGCCTGTGTATCAATGGCGGCATTCCAAGTAGACTAGGCTGAGAAAATTATCTCATCTCTTCTTCTCCAAAAAATTGATTTTCCGCAGCATGCTCATGATAATAGTTAAATGCCGAGGCTATGAAGTGTAAAATCTTTTTTTACAGTCACTTCCATAACGTGCTTCATGCCCATTATCCTCGATTTCCTGTCTTTCTTTGCCTGTGACACTTAAATTTATATCTAAAGAAAGCGGTAAAAGAGCAAATTACAAATTACAATATATATATATATAACATTTATATCCGTAAAATTTGTTTGGTCATTTTCTATATTTGTTAGGTTACTATTTGTACTTTTTGGGCCCAATTTTTGGCTTTTTTTAAAATAATTTTTAAGATTATTTTGTGTCATTTTTTAAATATAACTAATAATTAAAGTTAATTTTTTAATGTTAAAAATTAGATTGTATTATTTTTAAAATTAAAAAAGGATGTTACTCTAAAAATAAGTTTAGAATTTCAAAACTCTGTACCTATAATTTAAAATTAATTTATCATTTAATTCTAGAAGGGAAAAAAAAGGGAAGACAATCTCGAACTTCTAATTAAAGTAGTTATCCATCAATTAGATATTTTGCTGCAGTAAAAAGATGAAAAACATGAATGAGAAAAGAGGCATAGATTTGGATAATGCAGAAATTATATAACAGCCCTAAAAAGTCATAAATTAAGAGTGAAAAATCAAAACACACGGTGACTCAAGTAAACGGAGGACATTTTAAAAACATGAGAGACGAAAAAAAAAAAAAAAAAACCAGAGAGTTGGTCGTTCGGGGCAGTTGCTTTATGGGCGGCTAGTGGATATTGCTAACCTAAACTCCAACCTAATCCAGTATTTGGCATTATTCAGCTTCTTTTGTATTCTTCGTTCACAAGCCACAGACAAAGAAAATGTCAAAACGGTGTAGAGAAAGGCAATGCTTTTTACGGTCAAAGTTCAAATCTTTCGGGGGGGGGGGGGGGGCAGTTAAACGACGAGTAGCATGGCTAAGCTACCAGGCCAGCTTTTATTCAGCATCGACTGGATTGGCAGTTGTACTTTCGGATGCCCGCATGTATGTATGCGTCAGCAAAGTGATAAGAACAGTAACATACTAACATACTTTAATCTCCCCGCAGCATAACCCAATACGTTAATCTCCTTTGAGAAGGTACAGGCTAACGACTCTGTAGGCCTCTGCCTCTGGAGTGTATCAGTTTAGAAACCACTCGTCAGTCCTACATGGATTCACACTGTAACGGTTACTCGAATTTAAATCGGACCGTTTCTATTTCCCATAATGATTTAGTTCGATAAATTCCGATCGATTACCCAGAGATGGACCACAAATACAGGCGTCATCTCAAAAGTCATTTCAGAATTCATGTACAGGTCTACGGTGCTTGCCAAAAATTGCGCAGAACTTTGATAGTAGACAGTTTAAAGACAAAAAGAGAGAGGCTTCGGTCAGCAAGCTAAACTAGGGACACTTGTACGCTGAAAGGAAATGATGAGTAACTAATTCATTCTATCATGCTACTAGCATGGTAATCCTAAAGCATATCATTACATCTGGCCCAAAAACAAAAAAAAGTGTGATTACAATCAAATGTTACTTCCAAACACTACAACTTGAATTTAACGGTTCTCACAACATTTTTCCTCGAATGACAATAATTTTGAAGAGAGGCGTCATTAACAGTACCAAAGCCAGATAGTTTAACGCCATAAGAAGCCAGACGATTAATATCCCGTGGAATAGGAGACTGCCAAAGGCCATCCCACCAAGCTGGAGGAAGAAGTGGAGTGAAGGCGCACTGATTGGCCTGGCTACGACAACTCAAAGGACCAGCAAATCTGTTCCACACGTGACCCCAGCCGATCTGATTCTTCAGACCTGCCGTTAACAAATTACTCTGGAAACTGCTGAAAAATGCAAAATTTGAACCAGTCGAATTATCCCCTGAAAGAAACAATTATCAAATGTTTCATCCTTCTGCAGAATGTAACACACGCACAAATATATGTGCATGAATGTCTATATCTGTAAAGGAAATGATAGGGGGAGTACCCAGATTTCGTGTTGCAGCCAGAGCAGCAGCTAATTGAGCATAGGTAGTCCCAACGCGACGGTGAGCTCCAGAAACAACAGCATATTTTGCACGAGATGCAAGAAAAAAGTCCACAAAAGCAACCCATCGTGGTGCTGAACCCCAATCCTTCACTCTAAAATCTGATTTCAGCAATTCTTTATGTATATTACCTTTGAAATGTTCATATTCGAAATGAACAACCTGGGGGAGCACATATGAGCGAGCGTCAAAAGGCACCTAAATTCCTCGTGCTTTTGTGTTTGGAAAAGGCCAGAGTGCATTTTTTGACCCCTAAGTATTAGATTAGTTCTAATATCATCCTAAATGTTTTATTTGATTATTGTTGTTTGGAAAAAGCCAAAGTGCACTTCATCCAAGCAAAATTGAGTATATAAAACACTGAGGCCAAAACTAAACTCGAACTTAAATGAGGAAAGTGTACTTTTTCTTTTTCTTCATTTTTTTAGAAAGTGAGCTTTAGCCTATGGGTCAACAGTAGACAGTGAAAAAGTAAATAATCAAGCAAATCATTATTGAACATATGAAATTAGCAACAAGGAAAATAACATATTTTCAGTTTAAAGTTCAGAAAAGTAATTTCAGTGTCACTGACTAGTGGCAGGTGAAAAAAATTTTCATCCATGCTCCAGAGAGACGCACACTAGCATCTGCATGCTAAGCACACGATAAGTATCAAGAGATTACCTCAGCAAATTCACTTATGTTGCGAATCATACTTTTAACAACAGAAGGCGTATCAGACACCAAAACCACCTTTGACCTGGATATTAGATGTTGATTTTGAATGGCTTTTTTAATACACCGTAATGCTGCTCGTACAGCTCTCACAGACCTGAATCATAGGATGCAAACCACTATCAATTAGTTAAAGCCGCTTCCGAAGAAAAGGTTGAGATACACCATGAATCTTTTACGTTAACTAAGCATTATGCGCATTTAATGAAGAATCAAATATACTCCTCCCCAGCATTCAAGGGGTACGGATGTGAAAAATCAATAATTCAAAATCCTTTTCCTACCTTACACCGTGTTTTGCTGAAAGTGGATTTTTCCTTTGTATACTTCTTGAGAAAAATTATTATAAAAACTGGAAATATATGAGATGATACGCTTACCCAGCCTCATTCATCAACCGAGCATAATATTATACCTCCCATTCAATAAAATTAATTAATGGGTATCTTGCATTACCTATTCATAAGCATTCGCATGTGCAGTGAAATGTCAGGATCTTCCCTGCCACCGAGAACCCAATTGACAGCTGCTTCGACATCTTTGGAAGGGGATATGAGAACTCTCATTAGCTCCCCAAATACATTAGGACGTGACCCTAGGACTAGTGGGTCACCAAATAAATCAGAAGCAGCAGTTCTCATCTCATGGTGAATACTTTTCAAGAAAAATTGTACTGCCACAGCATCTGTGGTTCCTTGAAACCTACAACATACTTTATTAGTCATTTGTCATTTGACAAAGCTTGAGAAATGGATAAGCAGAGATGGCATTCTCACTATACCATATAATGGGTTGCTTCCATTTCTTCCAATTGCTACAAAGCACATTTGTTTCAGACGGCTTTTCAAAATCATCAGTTCTCATAATAAGATGCCTCCCATATTTGCTCTCACAACTATTTTGTCTCCACAAATGCTTAATTTCTTTCATCGTAAATGTAAAGTTGGGGTAAGAAATGTAATCCCCGAAAGGATACTTGCCACTGAAACATAGAAGAGAGCTAGCATAAGATAATGGGGAGAAAAGCTATAATTAGCAATATTTTACTTGATTATAACATGAAATTTTGCATGTTTAAAGTAGTTTCGCAAACCCATCAGTGGCAGACAGCAATAGGTTTTCACACTTCAGCGGCCATAAAACTTGCAATATGTCAAAGCTTCATTACCCTAGATTGGTGATTGTAATTGCATAATGTTTTAGGTATCAGAAACACTTTAAAAAGTTAATGCAGACAGAAGAACCATAGCAAATGAATGCTCAAAATGGAACTGTCAGTCAGTTTTAAGCAAGAAATCAAAACGCGTGACTGATGTAAATGTCAAAATTGTATAAAACTAGGTTTGTATTTGTAATTGCACAATATTTCTGGGACAAGATATTTCTAAAAGTTAAAATAGATGTAAGAGCCAGTGACTGAAAACTCTAAAAGGAAATGTCCATCAGAAACAGGTTGTCAGCAAGAAAGCGACGTTGAGTTCTTGAATTGGAAAAAGAAAGGCTTGAGGAAGAACCAATATGCCTGGTTTGACCAATGATAAGGGACCGGTTTAACATCACACTCAGTGCTGCAGCAGTTAACACCTTGTACATTTCATTCCCAAAACCTGCCTCTGAGGTCTTACCCAGAACAAAACCATGACTACAGAATTGCTCTGGGGGAAGATCCCTGATTCTTGACGCCCCTGAAACAAAACAAATCAATGTCATCTTCTGATTTGACAACTACTCCAAAAAAAAAAAAAAAGACATAATGCCACTTTTCAGATGTTCATGCCTCCAATGCCACTGGTAGGTACCTGGATATGACCTTGATGTCTACTGTGTTCACAAAGGACAAAATAAGCTTAATTGCACTTTTATTCCATCTAACTTAGAGAGTAATTTTCTCTCTTGTTTCGATTAGAGCAATTTTGCCCTTTTCTATATTTATTAGTTCTTCTAGCGCTAAGGTTATATTATATCTCTATTTATTTCATTAAGGCAATTTAAATAATTAAGGGACAAAGAATGTATCAGTAGAAATGAGGGATGAAGTTGAAATAATAAATAAATTTGAGGAATAACGTTGCTCGAATTGAAATCAAAGGTCTGAATTGCTCGCTCGAGTAAATTAGATGGACTGAAAATGTAAGTAAGAACTCCCTAGATCACTACTAGACTCCTAGTGTCCTAGTTATGATGCGTAAACCCGCAGCTACAACAACCTTCTTAATGAAGAATCTTACCAAGGATATGCTAATGTCAGTAAATCATTAAGTTCCCAATATTTATATCGAAGCATGCTAACACAACAACCACAGATATTCGAAATTAACAAAGCTTTGCGCAGTTTGTTAAAATGTTCTTGCTACTTGCTCTCCAAATGCAACTACTCCTAACAAAATTATGCTCCATAAAAGAATTGAGCTACCTAAAGTAAGAAGCAGCACATGCATCCTGCTTATGGTCCTGGATATCTAAGTGCCGAGTAAAGCCAACAAATCTTGCATACAGGATAAAAACTAGTCCCAGTACCATTCACAAGAAAATGATTTTCAATAATTCTTCTCACTCTCAGGGTTTCCTTCCAAGCAACGCTTCTGAAATCGTGTCCCATCTCTTCTACCGTAGCGCACGATTTCTCTACCTTGTTCCCGAAGCGCTCAGGGCCGCCACAGCTCCACCATCAAAACTTGAGATTTTCGAATCTCCAAGCCCAACCGTTATGGGGAAATCCACGACAATTGGAGGATCCAACGGTTTAAGCGAAAGCATCAACAGGCCAAAACCAGCCACCAATGCGCACAAAAAAAGAAATGGTTGCAGCGTTTGCCCCCTTCTAACTCCACCATATCTCCCTTTCTCTTTGTCTCTCATTCTTCCTAACTTCATTTTCTTCCACAACTGAACGCTCGGAGCTCCGCTTCCCTATCAACTGGATCTCAACTTCAGAACAATACTGATGCCGAGTGAGGTGTATCTCTTTCGGCTTTTTTCCATGGGTCGTGCGACGCCTGTGCCCTGGGAGGATCAACCATCCACGCGCTCTCCTTGTTCGACAGTGAGATTCCTTGGATCTGGATCTGGTCTGAACCGAACCGTATTGTTTTTACCCGGGCCCAAACTAATTTGTGAGTGGCGCGCATTGCACACCGCAAAATGTAAGTAGTGGGGGCACAACGATGCTAGCTTGAGAAAAATAAGGTCAACGGTCAACACCGACTTAACAGTTTTGCATCTTCTTTGTACCTGTCTCTCGCGGAAGCTCGAACACAAGATTCTGGCCGTTCGTTTCCCTTGCTCCTCTCGTGCAGAAATGCGCCCTAACAAGGGAAAAACCAACAACGACCATTTCCATCCTATCCCCTGAAAACACAATCACACCAAGAATCATACCCAAAAAACCAAAAAAAAAAGGAGAAAAAAGAAAAAGAAAAACGGTTAATTCCTCTCTGTTTCCGAAGTTCTCTTATTGGAGCAATTCTCTTACCTTCACAATCATAATGGAGAAGAACCTCACTGAATCCGGCAGTTGTGCTCGCATTGACGAGAAGAAGAATGAAAGCGAGACACCACGTGCGCCTTTACCAGATTCCGGGGAGACCGATGCGAAAGAGGTTGAAGCCAAAACGGATGATGATGCAAAGCCGCTTGATGCGGATACAGAGAGCGAACCGGCCGTTGAGAAGGAGGAGGAAGATGCTCCAATTGAGGTTGCAGAATCTCCCCCTCCCAGCCTCAAGAATATTTCAGGAGATGTTGATCAATATCTTGAGACACTCACCAAGAATGCAGATGTCGAAGAACCTTCTTTAGAGATCCCTGATTTCATTGACCAGTTCTTGGTACTCGTTGAAGAAAAAATCTCCCTGTACGACTCGGGTGGAAGTAAAGGCAAATGGGGTGAGGCTGTAGAGGAAGATTCGTCGTTGTTAGGAGCTTTGCATCGGATTTCTAAATTAATGAAACTGCTGAGCCAGTCGGAAACCTCCTCGGAAGAGATCAGTACACGAAAGGATTTGTTAGTCAATCACATCGGTACCCTTCAGCATCGAGCCATGTCGTATTTCGAGGAAGAGTTTCGATTCCTTATGGAAGAATCTCGAAATCCGGGTGAATCTGACGCCGGTGGTCACGGGAAGCAAGTAGAGCAAGATAGGAACCAGTTGTCGGAACCAGAATTCATCGAGTTGGAGCCCGAGTTTCCGAGTTATCCCGATGAGATCGTTGCAAAATTGAAACAAATAACAAAAGAGATGACATCAGTTGGTTTCCAACACGAGTGCGGCCAGATTTATTCGATTTGCAGGAGCTGCACATTGGAGGAGAACCTGCAAAAAATAGGATTCGAGAAAATGAGCATCGACGAGATTTTGAGAATGCAATGGAAAATACTGGAGAGAGACATCCCCGCGTGGATCAAAACCTTCAAGGACTTTGTCTCCGTCTACTTGGCCGGTGAACAGAAGCTGGCAGAGTCGGTGTTTGAAGAAAATCCGTCGCTATCAGTTATCCTATATAGCGATCTCTCTCGGTGCATTGTCATGCAGCTTCTCAATTTCGCGGAAGGGGTGGCCATGACGAAGCGCGCCGCGGAGAAGCTATTCAAAACCCTTGACATGTACGAGACCTTGCGGGATGCAATCCCCAGTTTCGAGGAACTGTTACCGGAAGAGTATGCGAACGAGCTCAAGACCGAGACAACGTTGACGAAAAGCAGACTTGGCGAGAACGTGATCAGCACATTCGGTGATCTAGAAAACGCAATCAAGACAGACGCCGAGAAAACTTTGGTTCCCGGAGGTGCGGTTCATCCATTGACACGCTACTTCATGAACTACCTTCCATTCGCATGCGAGTACAAGGAAACGTTAGAGCAAGTGTTCAAGGAGCACTCGAAGATTGAACGCGCCGACTCGACCAGCAGGCCCCACTACGATGGGGATGGGAATTCTCAGCAGAATGTTAACGCCAACAATACCGGCACGGAGCAGGAAACGCCGTTTGCGGCACAGGTGATTAGGCTGATGTCTCACCTGGACACAAATCTGGAAGGGAAGGCAAAGCTGTACAGGGATGTGGCCTTGAGCTGCATCTTCATGATGAACAATGGGAGGTACATGCTCCAAAAGATCAAAGGGTCGCGAGAGATGTACAGCTTGATGGGAGAGACGTGGTGTAGGAAGAGGTCGTCGGATCTAAGGTCGTACCATAAGAATTATGTAAGAGAAACATGGAGTAAGATTCTAAATTGTCTCACCCCAGAGGGTCTCAGTTCGCACGGGAAGGTGCAGAAGCCAGTGCTCAAAGAGAGGTTCAAGAGCTTCAACGCAATATTCGACGAGATACACAGGACGCAGAGCACGTGGATTGTGAACGACGAACAGCTTCAGTCGGAGCTGCGGGTGTCGATAACGGGGGTGGTAATTCCGGCATACAGAGCATTCTTGGGGAGGTATTCTCAGTATTTGGACCCAGGAAGACAGACAGAGAAGTACATAAAATATCAGGCTGATGATATAGAAACCTTAATCGACGAGCTTTTTGATGGAACTAATCCAGCCAGAAGGAGACCATGAATCCATGATGACGAGACCAGCAGCATCCACGTGTTGAGTGATTACCAAAAAGCATTCTGAGACATTTTAACAAAAAATTAAAAATTGAGAGCGAAGAAGGGTTTGATCTGCATGGATGGGCTTGAAAAGGTCATGCACGTGCATTCGAGTTCGTGTGCTTTACTCGGTTGTGTCTCAAGCTAGAGGGACCCTATGTATCCACTTTTCTTTCTTCTCTTTCGTTTTTTGTTCTTTGTCCCTCCTGAAATGTTTCGATTGGGTTAATTTTCATTTTTTGTTATGATACATGTTTAATGTTAATTTGGTACAGAGTTTTTTTGGATATATAATTATGACGTGTTATGACTAGTTAATTTCAACTCACTTTATCTTCTTGATCAGGTATGTCTGTACTCGTGTCATCGTCCATGGATTACAATAAAAACACACCCTGTGAGTCTGAGCGCTATATATATGCCACTCGAATTGTCAGATAAATCATTTGTAATGAGGACCACTACAGGAGCTTCACAAGTTGAATAAAATTTGTAAGTATATATAAGAGATTCTCTCATCAAACAGCATAATCTTTTAGGATGAGTTTGTTTTTGAACTGATGACATATTGATGTTTTTATTAAAAGTCTAATGTTCATAGAAAGGACTATTTATAAAGTATCTTTTAATTGAAAGTGTCATGTCATGGAGCAGAAAATTAGAGAGCGAAGAGTCTCTAATATGCCATTTTTTAATATTCTTTATAATGTCTTAACTTTTTAATTTTTTTTTCATTTTTTTTCCTTATATCATTAGCTTCTATATAAAATAAAAGATATCATGATATCTTAGAATGGTGAAAATTTATATTTTTAAAAAAATTTTGTAAAAAATATAAATTTTTATTATTTTAAAATATCAAGATATCAAAATATTTTTTATTTTATGTAAAAGCTGACAGTGACGAAACTATGGGAGGCAGGGGGCCCCCAACACTTTCGTATTTTGCTATAATTTCTAGGTATTCTGCATGTAAAAAAACATTGAAGATTTTTTGGCTCCCTTGTCTCTCTCATATTTTTTCATTCTTGTTCCCAAGTAGCTCGCCGTAGATTCATCCTTAGAAGCCAGTGATTCAAAAATAAATAAATAAATAAAATTAAAAAGTTGAAATTTTAAGAGATATTAGAAAAGGGACACATTAAAGGCCCCTAACCTAAAATTAGATGGGTATTATTATGTCTATATCAATCACAAAATAAATCACATAATGGTAATTTGTTAACAATGAAGCTTCCTAAACTTTTTAACATTTATCATCAAGCTTTATGATTATAATTCAAAATGATTTTTTTTAAAAAAAATAATTATCTTGACAATAAAACTATTATTCTTCTTTTCTTTAAAAATATTGTTAGAATAAAATTTTAAGGGAAAATGGCAGGTACAGAGGATGTAACGTACTTTTTTTAAAAAAAAATATGGCCATGGCTAGGTCAAGCGAAAAGCGAAACCAGCTTAAATCAACGATGAGAAGATTCACATACTACATTGTTGAGTCACTTAAAATCTTCACGATTCTCATTATTTTATGACATTTCATGATTCACATTATCTTATGCTTCATGATTCACATAATGAGCTAGTTAATTTGCTCAGCTATCTGCTTTGAGAATGTAGGCCATGTAAAAATGTTAAATACAAAGACGAACCTTAAAATCTGGAATTGAGTAATGACATGTAAGGATTTTGACCAGCAAAGTTGGGGATGATAATTGGAAGTTTCAGTCATGTAATTCCTGCCCTTTTTTCTAGATGAACTCACGAGGTTTCATGCTATGGAGTCATGCTATGGACTTGATTCTGACTGTAGAACTAGGAATGGAAATTAGAAATTCTCAACGCGTGACTTCTAAATTTATGCACAAGATTCAAGGTCACTTTTAAATTAAAATTGCTCCCTAGCCTGTACTAACTCAGTAATATCTTTCTAAATTGTCAGTGAAAGATAAAATTTTAGTTCCTTAGAATACAATCACAAGTCTTTCAAAATAATAATTTCATCATGAAAACAATCATGCCTCATTTGACATTGTGAAAGAGTTTTTAAAAGAATTGAAAGTAAAATTAGAACTGAAAATAGAAGTGAGTTTAAAAATATGATGGGTAGGATGGCGGGAATATAATATGATTTTTAATTAATATATGTATTTATAATATGAAAAGACTTACATGCCCTTGCACAAAAAAATCGAGGAGCAGAACTGCACCAGTAGAAATCTCCATGAAGATTAGTAAGCTGAAAATACAACTTATAATATAATTAAGCTATTAAAGATTCCTCCAGCGGCGTCATCCATCTTCTACTTTTTTCCTTTTTCTTTTATTAAATCCCCTAGGCAAAACACCATCCCTAGAGATTCCTGTGCCGTAATCCACAAGACCTTTAGTGTCTTGGCTAATGATATACTCCATGGAAGAATGAGGAATAGAGAGAAGAGAGGATCTAAGGCCGACGGGGTTCGGGCAATCTCAAATTTGATTTTATATTGGAGTGAACGGAGAGAGATGGTGATTCACCTAAGAGAGAGATGGATGTAACCCTCCCTTATATCAACATGATATAAAGAGAGGATTAGCATAATCACCACACTAATAAAACCAAATTGTATTCAAATACTTTGTTTAAAAAGTTTAGACCTAAGACTCATTTTGAAAATCATCATAATTCTCAGCTAACTCACACCAAATAGAGCATAGTATAGTGGAAGATAACATATGTATTCATTAGAGTCCATGCATGTTTTTAAAAACAAAGAAATAAAGTTAAAAATTGAGCCATACACTGCGGCATATATCATATGCATCGTGGCATGTGGCATAAAGCCATGATTAGTTTCCCTCTGTGTCTTGTGCTGTGGCGTAAGTAGGCCCTACTCCGCGACACACATGACAGTTTTGCAACTGTCATTTAACAATTAGTAATATGAATCTTCAGCGTGTATTGTTTCCACATACGACATCCAATTGGAGTGATTTAAATGCCCACACAAAACTTATTTCATAAGCTAACTAATGAGATAAGTTTAGACACGATCCAATGATCGATTAAAATTTGGACACCCAAGTGTAAAAAGTTATTTTTTCTAAAAATTTTGGGCACTTAAGCATTTAAATCAATCATATTGTCTCGTTAAACCATTCTAGGCTTTGAATCAAGCCTAAAAGGACTTAATACACTTGATTGACCACAATTCACATTATATATACACATTAAAATTTCATTGTTCAACAGCTCATTTTCACATATCACAACTTTACTTAAAAACACTAGTTTGGACATTCTCACCACAATTTCACTACTTAATCACATATCTCCATATATGTAATACATTCACAACTAAATTCTATCTCATATTACTTATTTCACCACATATTCATATATATGGGTTAAGATTGACAAAATCATTACAAATCTCAACAATTCAATACTTATAATTACTTAAAACATACATGCAATCCTATGACAACTTGTATTTACAATATTTATACTAGTTTAAGTTCATTACACAAAACTTTAGAATGCATAGCTTTATCAACTCTAAGCCGGCTTTGAGTCTTTCTTCTTACCTTGATTACTACTCTAACCTGTAAAAATGTAACCATAGGGGTTAGATAATAATTTCAGTGATAAAATAACTCTCTACTATTAATTATCGCATGCATCCACAAGCAAGTATTATACAATATATATTTGAACATAGGCAATATATTATTTCACTACTTTCACAAGTCATTCCATAATCATTCACCACTAATATAGCACATAGCATGATCATTACTATCAGAACCTTCAAATCACCCCGACCTAAAATTATAAGCTCATCTTAGACTAATGCATTGGCCTTAAGCTCACATTCAGTGGAAGAATCACCTAGCCAAAGGTGTTCTATCACACTTTGGATTATGGTTTCTCCCATCACATATAATGAGATGTTGTTAACTCTAACACCACATCATATCAATACTAAGGAGTTCAAATCTCCAACATCACACCTTAATAGGTACTAAAGAGATAATCTCCAATACTATACCCCCTCAGAAACTAAAAAAATATGCCATATGATCTTTTACTACTTCTCCCTATAGGTGAACTCCCTCCCCTAAGATCATGCTTCCATATGAACCATATTCTCATCTTTATAAAACCACACACACATTTATAATCATAAAATATACAATTCCATAAACTTGACTCTTAGAAATTGTTTTCATACAATAAACATTCACTTATTAAACATGTTTATTCTAAAACATTTTTATGCATTAATGTTCATATTTTCAAACAGTTACAAAAGATAATCAACTAGAGAAAGTTATTTCATTACTTCAACCTTTCTGTCATAAGAAAGGTTACCCATAGATTTCAATAATTAATAAAGCTCTCTACAAGCTTCCTTTCTTAACTTACTCGTGGAATACGCCAATCTACATACAATTAGCACCATTAGTCAATTGATCCAATTGATCAAAAATACTTAATTGTTAATTAAGGCTATAACTAGCCATCTATTTTTTTTACTTAGTCAATCTAAGTTCATTACCACTCGATCACTACTTTATATCACTTCTAATGATCCTACTTTACTTTTACTCTATTTACACCTCATTTTCATT
The DNA here is from genome assembly GCF_029017545.1 of Prosopis cineraria. Lineage (NCBI taxonomy): Eukaryota > Viridiplantae > Streptophyta > Magnoliopsida > Fabales > Fabaceae > Prosopis > Prosopis cineraria. The sequence continues at coordinate 35,617,405 of NW_026555334.1, read as the reverse complement.
TGATTTAGGGTCAATTGAAGCCTATAGTTTTAAAGTTTTATTGTTTAACCCTAAAGCAGTCACAAAGTTTTAATTTAACTTTTGAGAACCTTTTTATTACTATGAGATAAGAAACTAACCCCATAAATTTTCTTGATTTAATTTCTCTATAACTTATACTAAGAGAATTTATAATAGAATCGAATTTAAGAGTTGTATGAGGCTTATTCGATAAGCTATTGATTGAAAATGCCTTCCAATGCCCTAAGAATTAATGCCCTAGCAGACTAGCCCTTCTTTTTGCTCTCCTCTTATTCTTTTCTTTCTTTGCTCTCTACCCTGACCAATTGACTCATGACTTATTATCTGATTTTCTGTGCCGTGGCTATGGCATCGTGAGGAAAATCCTTACTGCACACACATACTTTACTTCGAGTTGCAATTCTTCCATCCATATCTGCTCATTAAACATCTCAATGAGTCAAATTGTCACATTATCATCCAAATCTTTAATCATTTACTAATTATTAATTTACCCTTGATTAATAACTAATTATAGGATTAGAAAAATCATGATGTTATAATGAAGCTCATGCCTGAGAAGATGAAAGATCCCTTCTCACCGGAGAGAAAAGAGTAAGAGATGAAGCTCAAGCCTGATAGAGGAAGCTAACGTCCATATAGAAAGTTGATAGTTTTTAAATTGCGATACTATTAGAGCTACTTATTGATACTGGAGGGGGAGGTATAGGTAACATTGAAGAGGGAGGTTGTCTGTTCTAATAGAGAAAAGAGATGATATGTTATAATTATAGAGGAATAAAATTGTCCGTTGATAAAATATTTGAAGGTAGAATGGTCAAAAAATTTCACTTTAAGAGAACTTAGGCTAGTTCCATCAAGTAGGTCATGGAACCAAATTCTATTAAATTTGATAAAAGTGAGTTCCACTTAGAAATGACTTTTATTGTACCAAACAATCTCTTTTTGGGATTCCACTTCTACTTTTTTAATGTCAATACCAGCATACCAAACGAGGCATTAAGGTTAATACAGTGTTTGGTCCATATACTTTTATCAAGCTTTATTTTAAGTCCTTGTACTTTTGTTCATTGTTTCTAGTCCTCTTATTTTATGCCATCAATAATGTTAGTCCCATACCTTCACAAGGACCTTATAGTAATTGATGTGGCAACAAACTATGTTATCTCTCCTTTTATCTCCTATTGATGTGTAAAAATGACTTTGATGTGGATAAAGAATAAGAATAATTAATGTCACAATAAAAGGGGGACGGGGATCAAAAGGATATAATCAAGCCTTAAAGTTAAAGCATGTGAAGCATTTTAAGGCATCACAGTAGACCCCCATGTTAGCCCAACTAAGTCAAATGTTGAAGAAACCTTTAACTAGTGATGAAGTTATTGCCAGAATAATGGTAGACTAACCCTACTTTAGTGGTCTTCAATTTTGTACTTTCACAATACTGAGGGTGTCAAACAGAAGTATGGATGATTTGGTTTGTGTTTAAACATAGAAATTAGTAGCACGCCTCTGCTTTGGTGCTTTGAAACTCTGAATGGTTTCTATTGTCTAATTTTAGAGAAATTTTATCTTGATTCACCTTAAATTTTTTGCTTTTCCACATTTTTTGCATACTATTGTTATTCTTTTAGTATTTTCATTGATATCTTCTTGAGGTTTTTGTGGTATTGTCTTAATTTGAGCAGTGAAGGGGAAGAGTTCTGTAACATTCACACATCAAGTAGTAATGCTACAATAATACATAGTAAGGTTTGCCTTACTAATCTACAATTAATTAAAACCCAAGTTAATCATCAGACTAAATCAATTGGATTACCAATTTTGTAATTTTGAAAGGATAAGATCCTAAGTATTTCATAATTGAAAATTACTAAAATGACATTTGATAAACATCAAATCAGGGTAGAAACATTTTTTGGAAATATGGAATATCTTTTGGGAGTCAAAGGGACTTAAACCAGTTAAAAAACATCAAGGAGTGAAAAATAAGGTGATATACTGTGGTTGTCATTCTCTATGCCATGCGCCTATGCCACAGCGTGTTACATGTTATCAAACAACATTTTACTGTCAAATGATAGCAACCAAGGGTGACTTTCAATGCACCTCATTTCTCCGTCCATTTTTTGAATAAAGTAATCTATTTGTTTATAGAAAGCTCTTTTTATAAATTAGCTAATGACATAAATTTTACTTCTAAATTATTTCGCACAAGGAAGATGGAAACCTAAACACATTTTTACAACTTTTCCCACTTTTCACGACTCAAGGTTGTTCAAAACCCCCATGCTTTACTAAAAGCTATCACTAAAACCTAGAATATGCTTAATAAACTTAGAACTACCTGTACAACATACCACACATATCTAATCTCAATATTTCTCAATTTTCACTCCTTAACCCCTTTAATACCAAAAACAAAGGGGGACATTTTAGTATTGCATAACCATTTACTCTTATTTATAACAATGTGATAATGTTCCTGTACTTGCATTAGTATTTTGACCCTATTAGAATCAATCAAAATGCTATTACAACAACTTTAGGGCTCAAAATATAACCATTTACTTATAACTTGATACATAGTGCAAGTGTAACAAAAACTGCATTCCCTAATTGGCAATATTCTAACTATTACACAAAACAAATAAGGTTAAGAGGCTTTATAGTAAGAATCCTAAATTCCTAAATCTCTAGATCCTTTTTCCTTTCCACATCGACACTAAGAATTGTGAAATATTGAAAAAGAAGGGTAAGCACAATCACTCAATAATTAAGGTACATCTAATATATGTAGTTGTATGTCAATTGACAAAAATGTAATAAGGGGAGTTGAGTACCCCAAGAATTTGTTCTTACATATAACACACATCATAATTACACACACATTCACATATGCTTGTAATTCACTATTACAAGCTTATATTCTCAATCATATAATTAGTCTAAGGGTTTGAGCAAGACAATAATTCTCATTTATCATCTATGATTTCCACTTTCAATCTCAATCACATTCTCTCTACTAAACTCAACCATCACATTTCAAACAATCACGAATCATCACATTACTTACCAATTTCTCATTATAGTATCTAATCACGGTTTGAAATCATTTCAAAATCAACTTCACATTTAAGGTCAAATCAAAGTTGATAAAACCTTTTTTGGCATACATTAGCAATCACAATGTTCATTTTTTCAAGTCAATTCTTCCATTTTTGAAAAAAAATCAATTAACAAACAATTACACAAAATAAATTTTCTCTGGTTACCTTAAACCTTTGAAAAGTCAAAGGTTTATCCCTTAATATATGCTTCCAGGCTTGCTCTTCAAACCAATTATGGTACAAGGACAATTGATTTATAATTAATCAAGTCCAAGCTATCAACATTACCATATACACACTTCTAACTACTTCTTTAATTCTCTAAAATACCCAAAGCCCTTATTTTCTCATATTTTAAGCTTACCCATGGGGTACATTAACTTCTTTCCATCCCTAACAAGTAATCACTAATCTCCTATAAGGTCATTAATGTCTCAACAATCTTCATGACTCGAATTTAATATCCATTTTCGGACATTAATAGTCAAACACCATCATAAATGTCTGAACCAATAATTTTTAGGTTTAAATACTTAAAACAACTCCCATTAATTCATTTCATTCAATAAGCTCAGACCCATAACCTATATGAACCGAAGATCATCTCCTACTTACAAACCCTACCTTTAAACTAGAATAAAGAGGAAGGGGAAGGATAGGAATGGCTTACCTTAGTGATTAGGAGCTTCAAAACCTCTAAAATCCTTCACAATGTCGTGCCCTAGCGAAGCTTGAGCTCTTTCTTTTTCCCTCTCTCATTTCTCTTTTCTTTCCTCAATTTTTCTAATCTGATGCATGATTTATTTCTACAGAAAATAGGCTTATGCCATAATGCACGTCACACACGCTAGACATAGAGCATAGAGAAGGCTAGTTCATGTTTTTTAGCTTCATATGTCACAACACACCATGCACGTACTGTGAAATGTGGCATAGAGACTTCCTTCCTTATTTTTCTTCACGGTTGATGCCCAAGTAACTTGAATTTCACTTTTGGCCTAACTTTATGGCTAAAATCACAACCAAAATATTCTTTAGTCCTTTCTAACCACACACTACATAAATCCCACTTATTTATTTAATTTCTTAATCATCAAGAATTTAATTTTTTAGGATGTTACAAGTCCAGTGGAAGTAGTTCAAAAGATCATTTGTCAAATATAGAGAATGGGAATAAAGAACATATTGATGATGATTATTTTAGTTAATATGTTGATATGGGTGTAAGTGATATTTTAAATGAAGTTGTAGCTAGTTCATAGTTCATAATAGCTTAACTTAATCAATCATTAAAGGAAAGAAATGTAACTGAAGTGATAAAGGAGGAGATACTAGCTATGTTATCTAATTATGAATTTGAGGAGCTTGTTAAAGATGATACATTTAGTGATAATGAGGATGAGAAAATATGCATGAAAAATACAATACCTTAAAGATGTTTCAATTTAACTTACGCATGAATTTCACTTCACTTATTTAATTTAAGGATGCAGAGCGAGAATATGCCTTACTTAATGGATATGAATTGACATGACATTTATCAAGAATGGTAAGGTAAGGTGTAAAGTTAAATGTGTATAATAGGGATGTCTTAGTGAGTAAAGTTTGGGGTTAATTAACATATCAATTGAAGACATTTCATCCTGTAAGGTATCTATTAAGGGAAAACATCTAGTTACTATTAGATTTCTAAAAAGATTGTTAGTATTATGGGGACAAATGAAAGCATGAAGTTGTTTGATATTGTTGTATCACCAAAGGACCATTATATGGTTGATGTGTCTATGTGAAAGGCATTCATAGCAGGGAAAGGGCGAATGCAATAATTGATGGTGATTATAAGGAACAATACCATAAGTCAAGGGATTATTGTAATGAAGTTGAAAAAAGGAGGAATGGCATTAAGGGTCTTAAAAAGCAAGAATTTTACAGATAAGGCCTAATAGATTCTGAAATTATTCTGAGGGCCTAAAGGCTTCATTTGCAATTATGTTTTTTAGTAAAATGACTAATTTATCCCTCTTATAACCAGCTGCTAAACGAAAATTGCTTCTTCTTCCTCTGTTCTTCCTCCCTCATCCTTCTCTCTCTTCCTCTTTCAACACTGATACAATAACTAAATTAATTTTTCTCCCTATCATGCTTCTTTATTCCCTCTCTTCTTCTTCCTTCTTTCTCTCATTTGAAGCTTTTTCATTCAATAGGTATGAGTGGGCGATTCACTTTTATCTAGATGGTTATAGAGAAGACGATCAGGCATTCATCTGATTACATTCCTTTTATGCCAACCAACTTCTTGAAATGATTGACATAGCATGGAAAGAATGGATCAAGTGTTACATCTACCATTATCAATTTTATTTTGTCAAAAAAGGATATAGAGAGAGTTTGAGCCATATCAATTTTATCTAATCATAATATACGCTTTCATGTTCATTTAATGAAAACAAGTTATTATTTATGGACTTTTTGTTGTTTTTGATACATATTTTTTTACAATTGATATAAATGATCTAGTGTAGATATTGTTTATGAAATTTCTATTGTTATTTATGGAGTTTACATTATGCAAACTTTGCAATTAACTTGTGTGGATATTTATATGTATCATATCAACAAATCTTGTATTGTAAATATATGCACATTGTGTTGTTAGCAAATGGATACTTTCATGTTATATACAAACCTTTCGTTCTTTATTAACTTGAGAAACTTTTTTAAATATTCAGTTTAATCACACAAATCATGTAAAATAGATGGATATTGTGTTATTAATAAATGGATCTTGTCATGTTATATACAGACTTTTTATTATTCATAAACTTGAGAAACTTTTTGTTAAGCCTAGCCAACTGATAAACTGGACACACATGGACTTTCATTTAGAATATATGAAAATTGCATTGTGCATTATTTGCTTATTTGCACATTTTGCCAAGTCTAGCCTATTGATAAAGTAGAATCTTATAAACTTTTAGTTAAGAATAAATGAATCTTATATTTTACATAATGGATATTGTGTTGTGCATTGTTTGCCTATTTGTGCATTTTGTTAAGCCTAACCTACTGATAAAGTAAAATCGTATAGACTTTTAGTTGAGAATATATATACCTTAAGTTGTGCATAGTAGATATTGTGTTGTGCATTGTGAAAAGCCCTAAGTCATCAAACTTTTTAAAGAAACTAAAATGTAGTTAAGTACACCCTAGGTCATTAAATCCCAAGAGAGCAAGCTTAAGCAATCAAAGACAATTCATAAACCATTTTCACAAGTTAAAAACAATGTTGGTTTTGAAAATCAAAATCAAGGTTTAAAGTGTTTATGATTTTTAAATTTTATAGGAAAATGTGAAGTGAGATGAAATTGACTTAACCAAGCAAACAAGTGAGTTTTTCAATATTTGAATCCTTTTTCACCATCATAGAATCCTAAGTTCAACTCATTCAGTTCTTACAACTCATTTGACATTAAGTAAAATTCCTAATTACTATTAGGATTAGGTGATTATAGCTTAGACTAAGACATAATCCCTATAAAAATTATGCCAAATAATAACTTGACTCAAGAATTAGACCTTGTCTTGCCTTGACTATGTTCTAGCATTTAGAACTAATCAAAAATTAAGAAATTAACTTTAATTTAAGACCTAAACAGAAGTTAACTGATTAGACATCACCACAAGGATTAAACAGAATAACATTTACACAACAATAACTATTCAAATATTTAGTGTGCATCATCCAATTTAAGAGTGAATTTAAAGCATCTAAGTCTCTTAAAAGAGTGAAATTAACTAGATAATTCAATCTCACTAGAATTGAATCATCAAGCTAATAGTAAGAAGAAAATTAGAGTAATTAGACATGAGTTACAGCAAACTGAAAGGAAATGGAACTAAGAAAACTCAAGTGAAAATCTCATCTCCCTTAAAAAACTCTAGAGAAGATTTAGTTGCTCATTTTGTTCTCCTCAATGGTTGATTAAAGAAAATGTCCACACGAAGCTGCCATGGTTATACACTTAAGGGAAGCTGTGAATGAGCGAGCCTCATTCAAACTAAATCGAGAGAAAACTAGTGATCGTGTGTGCGTGAGGAATTGAAATATAGAGGATATGAGAGGAAATGTGAGAATGTGCTCTGACCGAACTGATGAGTTTGACTGAGTCTGTGACTGAAAGATCATAAGCGTTTGCATGCAAGAGCTTGAGTGATGACTGTGATGATGATGGTCTCTAAACCCAGAGGAAGAAGTGCAGTGGCTGTGCGGTGGTGGCGGTGCGATCTCTAATGGCCGAACACGACTGAGAGAGGATGAGCAACGTCGTCCGTCTATCGTGTGACCGAGGAAGGAAGATGAAGATGATCCTCTGTGTGTTCCCTTTCTCTTCTTTTTTTTCATCCCCGCATCTCTTTATTGCTTTCTAAAGCTGAATCTGAATTTTAAAGAAAATAGGAAAATTACAAAATTGGCCCTCAAGTTCCTTAAAACACAAAAACAAAGCTAAATCAATCTTATGCAAATGAACCAACTAAAGTCTTAAAAAAATAAAAATAAAAATTTCTCAAGTAATAAAATATGCTAAGGAATTAAAATTTCAGATTAAAAACATTCAATTTCAATAAAAATGTGCAAAATAACCAAAATGCCCTTAATGCCAAAACTCAATGCAAATGAGCTTGTGATCAAATTCAATGCTAAAATCATGCATATAAAGGTCTAAACTAATAAAATATGATCACAAATGTAAAAGAAAAGTGTGCAAAATATGTGACTTATTAATTGTTTGCTTACTTCTGTATTTTGTCAAGCCTAGCTTACTGATAAAGTAGAATCTTATAGACTTTTAGTTGAGAATAAATGAACCTTATATTGTGCATAATGGCTATTATATTATGCATTATTTACCTATTTGTACATTTTGTTAAGTCTAGCCTACTGATAAAGTAGAATCATATGGACTTTTAGTTGAGAATATATGATCCTTATGTTGTACATAGTGGATATTGTGTTGTGCATTATTTACTTACTTGTACATTTTGTCAAGCCTATCCTACTGATAAGTAAATCTTATAGACTAGTCATTGAAAATAAATGAACCTTATATTGTGCATAGTAGATATTGTGTTATGCATTGTTTACCTATTTGTGCATTTTGTTAAGCCTAGCTTACTGATAAAGTAGAATGGTATGAACTTTTAGTTGAGAATGTATGAACCTTATGTTATGCATAGTGGATACTGTGTTGTGCATTATTTGCTTACTTGTGTATTTTGTCAAACCTAACCTACTGATAAAGTAGAATTTATGGACTTTTAATTGATAATAAATAAATATTATATTGTGCATAGTGAATATTGTATCATGCATTATTTTCCTAACTTTAGTATTTTGTTAAGCCCGGCATAATGATAAATTGGAATCACATGAACTTTTAAATGAAAATATATCACAAACTTTTTTTCTTACAATTGTCTTTAACTAGCCGGCCTACTAGGAGGCTACAAACAAGGAAGATAGAGTCTTCCAAAATAAGAAGATTTATTATTGTTCAAGATGTGGGAGGGCCGGACACAGTCGCAAGACATGCAAGAATCCTAACCCAGCATGAGAAGTGGTTATATTGTACTTCTTTGGTGTACACAAGCAACTATAATTATGTATATGAAAGCATTTTTAAATAATATTTTTCGGGTAAGTGGGAATCACAAATATTTTTTGTTTGTATGTGTAAAAGTAACTGTTAGATATTTTAGATATAGTGGCTAGCTTTTTGTATATATCAGACTTGAAATATTGTGTCAAATTTCATGTGGGTACTTGTTTTAGTACCTAGGCCAATACCAACATGAAATTATTTATATATGATGTAATTGTCCTTCTTAATATTGAAAATGCATAGACTTTCTGTTGAGCATGCGTGGACATCGTATTATGCAAAGTGGATATTGTGTCGTGCATAGTCTATCTAGTCATTTTTACTAAAGTCAAGGCTAGCGAAATACTTGAAATGCATAGACTTTCTGTTGAGATGCGTGGACATTATCTTATGCATAGTGAATGTTATATCGTGCATGGTCTATTTCGTTGTTTTGAAAGTTCATGCAAGTTCTGAATTCAAATCAAATAAAGGGTAAAATTGTACTTTTGGTCTCAAGAAAATTGGCAACAAGGGCCTTAAGCTTGCAAGGCAATATCAGATTCATTTAGGCCCAAATTGCAATAAAGTCTGTTTTTAAGGCCCTTAATGCCATTCCCCCTTGAAAAAATACAACTCAAAGATAACTTTTTGTTCAGTCATTGATAGACTATATATAGATTGCCCGCTTGTGTTTAAAAGAATACATGAGTTCATAAGTACTGTGAAGCATGGTTTTTTAGCAAAATGTATACTATAATTAGTTTGGATAGGTGTTTTTTAAAGGGTCCTTATAGAGGGATGTTGCTTGTGGTTGCCGCATGAGATCCTAATAACCAATACTTTCCATTAGCTTTGGCAGTGGTTGAGGGAGAGAACAAAGACTCTTGGAGTTGGTTTTTGAAATACCTACTTGATGATCATGCAAGAAGATTGTGGGTATTCATATCTGATCAATAGAAGGTATGTTACTCGTGTTTAATTTTTCACTCATTTCAATTTAAGATTGAAGATATAGTTACCCAACTCTTTATTTTATTTACAGGGTCTAAGTTCTAACCTTTGAAGAGTTACAAAAAGTATTGAACATAGTTTTTGTATGAGACATTTATATGTGAATGTCAAGGCAAAACATAGAGGAGGTACTTCGTGATTTAGTTCTCCATGCCATAAAAGCTACCTATGAGTCAGAATAGCAAGAGCAAATACAAGAGTAAGTTATCTCAAAGAAATCTCATGATCATTTATGACACTTCCTTTAAATTATTAGACTAAGTCTCGGTTTAAAGAATACTGTAAATGTGATATGATTATAAACAAAATCTCAAAGTCATTCAATAGGAGATTATTTAAGGCTAGAGAACTACATATTATAAGCATGCTTGATTAGATTCAAACCTATCTCATATGAAGCTAAGAAGTACAATGACAAGGAAATTGTATGTGCATGACCCTGCAAATGATTGGACAAAAAGTTGTAAGAATCAAGGAAGTAGGCAGGTAAATGTGTGAGTCAAAATTGGTATGAGGTTTCACACCTCACTCATAAGTTTAAGGTTGACTTCAATGTTAAGAGATGGGTTTGCATTTAATGGCAATGAAATTGTATTTTATGTAGGTACTCCAGTCAATCGCTATTTAATCATCATATGCTATATTTTAAATAATTTGTACAAGTGATGCTATTATAATCCATCTGTGTTAGCCTGAATCATGTTGATAGTTTTTAAATACAAATAATATCTAATATTGGAGAATTTTTTATTCTTTCTTGTTTAAAATGTCAATGGAAAGCCATACGTGTTAAGGCTCACCAGGGTTGAATTCTCAGTTTGAAAGTTATATGATTTACATATTCATGCCTTTACAATATTTAATACAGCAAGAAGAAAATGTTTTAGGAAATTATTGACTTATTTACATGATGTGCTATAAATATTTAAATCATTCATGATGTAAACTATGTTTTTGGCCTCGATCTATGCAAATAATTGACTTGTTTAAATAATTGATAATGTATGCCTGAAAATTTTAGTATATGTTATGCAAACTCATGCTGTAATAATATTGATTATATGATACGTTTATTTACAGACATGCAATGACATGTGTGAACACTGTATTTTGTCCAGATATTTTTTTTAAATTTAATAAAAATAATAATAAATTTAATCAAAAAGTATAAAAATATAAAAATAAAATTTAATCTTTTTAAGATTATATTTTCAAAAAAAAAGATCTTTAATTAATAAGGTTTAATTTTTATTTTAACCTAGATAATCTTTTATTGGTTAATATTTTATTTCATTAAAACAACCAAAAAAAATACAAAAACAAAATTTAATCCTTTTCATGATTATTTTTCAAAAAAATATATCTTGCCTAAATTTTTGAAAAATCTTTACCAAATTATTCTAACCATTCAAAATATTGGGGATTAACTTTTGAGAGTCAATTCTTTTAAATTAATTTCAAAAATAAAAAAAACATTGAAAAAAAAGGTAAATGGGCTGGATGAAATGCTGAATTGTCAGCGTTTCACCTATAACCCAAAAGAGGCTCTCACTTAGCCTTTCCCACGTAGGCAAAAGAAAGCCAGAAAAGCAAATAAAAAAAGGGGAAAAAGCCTTCTGGAGATCAGATCAACAAACATGAAGCGAGAGAGGAAGAACCCAAAGTAGAAAGTAGACTCATGTGTGATTGAGAAGAGCAGAGTAGATGCACACATAGATACTTCTGGCTCAGGCACATAGAAGAGGGGTGCATGGCAGAAGGAAGACCAGGTATTTTTACTTTGAGACGAAGAGCGAGAAAGAGACCGAGAGGGGAAGAAGGCTAAATCTGGGAGAGGCTTTGAGCAAGATACAGAGAGCGAGAAAGAGATGGAGAGGGGAAGAAGGCTGAATCTGGGAGAGGCTTTGAGCGAGAGATGGAGAGCGAGAAAGAGACTAAGAGGGGAAGAAGGCTGAATCTGAGTTTCAGGAGAGGTTGGAGTGAGAGTGAGAGAGCTAAAAAAAGGACAGAAGAGATGAGCATTTCAAAGGAAGTCTGGGTTGGATGCAAGGAAGGCAATCGAATAATAGGCTGAATATTCAAGGGAAAAAGATCGATTGAAACGCCTGTAACTCCTTACTGTAATATGTTCGGAATTAAATTTTTCATGCTTACTCTACCTTCTGATCTCATTTCATGTTTTACTCATAAAATTTTGATTAGCTTTAGGAATATGGTAATTTGGACTATGATTTTTCTTGCTTGCTTTGCCTTATGATCCCATTTCATGTTCTACTCATAAAAGTCTGATTAGCTTTAAGAATGCAGTAATTTAGACTATTATTTTTCATGCTTGCTCTGCCTTTTAATCCCATTTCATGTTTTACTCATTGAAGTCTGATTAGCTTTAGGAATGTAGTAATTTAGACTATGTACATACTTTCAAATTCCACATCATCTAAAGGGATTTTATCAGCGTGTATCATTTATTGAAAGGTTAGAAACATTTTCTCTAATGTTTATCAAGATTGCTTGCTGTGGTTTGATTTTCTTTGACAAGAGTATGAGGTTCATACTTTTCTATGGTTGATGGACTGTATACGTATATGGGTGTGTGTAAGATACTAATTGAAAAAAAAGAACGACACAGGCAATTAGACACTTGGATATGTGTTAGTGAGATTTTTGATCCCTTAGCATGGACTTAGGCATTCAAAGCATCTAATTTGTTTGTTTCATTATTTGGATATCTGCGTATTATCATTAAAGGTTCCTTAAGAGATTTGATCATATGGCTGTATGATTTAGTCGGCTTAGATCTCTTGAGTGCTTATGAGTTATGATGGTTGGGCGTCTTTTTGATCTTCTTAACTATCATAATATGTAATTAGTATGATGGTTGATTATTTTTCTTCATATAGTTCAAGTGAGGTTCTATTTGCTATCTAAATTAGCTTAATTTAGCTTTGAGCAAATTTCCATTTTGTTTGTGTCCCAAGGTGTGAGCAATTTCTTGTTATTTTGTTGACTAGGCTGCTTCTTGTTATTTTGTTGAAGGGACATATTAATTATTTTTACAAAAATTAGAAGCTTTACTTGTGAGAATAGCATTGTGATTACTACATGATTTACGTGTTTGGTTTTCCCATTTTAATGAAATAACATTACTGCTTTATATTATTTAATGTTACTTCCTCTCGATTATCATTGAAGCATTAAGCCAACCGTTTAAGGTTACATGGCCTAGTCAGAAGAGAAAATGGTTTACTCTTTATTAATCACTTCTATGAATTTTATATTTAAATGAATGATCCTTAAGCATGTATACTCTTTTATGCCCAAATGACAAATACAAATATCAATTTTTAGAGTTTGTTGTATGGAATTTTAAGAATCTCCACAGATATTTATAGTGATCTCATATCGTGTAAGTCAATAAAATTTTACAGGTAAAGGGATCAAACCTATATATATTAAAAATGGGCTCTAGTGACCTACCATTACGATTAACTCTCTCTCTTTTTTATATAATTTAAATTAATAAAATATTTAAGTCTCATGTGAGATTTCGAAATATTTGTAGAAAATTAAATTAAGTGTATTATTGTGTAGGATAATAAATCCTCATAGATATCACAATTCTCAAATTTATATAGTAATAAATAAATAAATTTTGTAAATAAAATAATAAACATCTTTTGAAAAAATATTAACTAATTAAATTAATAAATTTAACTTATAAGCACATTAAATCTTTTGGTCACATGATATTTTTAAAACTTCATAGACGTTTGGAATAATTGTACTACTGTGTAAGTCAATAAGGCTTTGTAGGTATGATAATTAAAATTTCTATATTTAAGAATATACATTGTATAAATTAGGCATTAAAATATATTTAAAGTGAATATTATTTAATCTTTTTATTGTGTGAGACTTTGAATCTTTACAGATATTTATGATTATCTCGTATCATGTAAATCAATAAGATTTTGCATATATGAGAGTAAAATTCATATGTTAATATGGGTTCAACCCATCAACATTAACTCTCTTTTTATAATCTAAATTAATAATTTATTTAAGTCTTATGTGAGATTTTAAGAATTTTTATAGAGATTTAAATTAATCACATCATCGTGTGAGATAATAAGTCCTCACAAATTTAGTGATTCTCAATTTCTATAATAAATAAATAATTTTTGTAAATAATGATATAATACACAATTTAGAAAAATTAATTAATCAAATTAATGTATTTAAATTGTAATCACATTTATCAATTATATCTTTTAATCATATGAGATTTTTGAATTTTTGTAGACTTTTAAGATAAATCGTATTATCATATGAGTCAATAACACTCTACAGATATAACAATTAAGTTTTTTAAAAAATATATAAATTATATATTAAATCAATTAAATTAAAAATATATTTAAATAAATTTAATTCTTTTATCGTGTGAGATTTTAGAATTTTTGCAGATATTTAGAATAATCATTTCTGTATAAGCTAATAAGTCTTTGTAGATATGACGATTAAGACTTTTTAAAAACATATATATACATGCTAGAACAAATTATTACTGACACTCAAAAATATAAATAAATTAAGTTATTAAACTCTTTTATCGTGTGAGATTTTGAAATCTCCACAGATATTTAGAACGATTATATTATCGTATGAGCCAATAAGGCTTCGGATATAACAGTTAAATTTTTAATCATGAAATATAAAAAAATAATTTTAAAACTCTTTTCTTTCTTTATTCCAAAAATTCAAAAATTGAGAAAATAATTGAAGTTAAATTACTTTTTACAATTTAAAACACACATATCAAATTTTAAAAATTATTTCATTTGCAAAATGGTGAATTATTTCTAATTGATTTCTCTTTAAAAAAATAATATTCTCACCAATAATTTTTTAGTTTAAACTACGTGGACTTAATCTCTATTGCAGGGTATGTAGGCTTTAAAGTCAGATTCTGAGTTAAGTCCTCCCTTGCAAATAAATAAATATTTTCCATTTTATTATTATCATTTTTTAAAACACGTGAATAAGAAAGGGATAATTAAAAATAATTGCAAAATCATATTAATTTAGCACAACAAATTTTAAGTAATCCTTCTCACGAACGGGTGTTGTGGGGTGCCTAATACCTTCCCTACACTCAATCGACTCCCAAGCCTATTTTCTATTTTCATAGGCCATCCTTATTCTTTTTTAATTAGTTTCCCAAGTTTTACCTCATAATTTTGGTGGTGACTCCCATTCGTCCAGTTTCCGCGTTGAAGGTCGAAACCTCTACTAGTGTGCCATCCTCGTCACATTTTTTGGGTGCAAACAACGTGCATTTGCAATAAGAGAGAGGATCCACATTTGTATGCAGATAATTACTTAAGCTTGCAAGCATTTATGGCTTGTTATTTGCCTATAAATTGTAATTGAGCCTATCAATGGAGAAAATGTGGGAGAAAGATGATGGTGAACACATTGATCTTTAAATGTACCATAAGCATCCTAAAAGACCTAAAAGGAAGCAAAGGGGTAGTTGAGGACACATCAACAACAAAGGTGAGGAGAGTAAACACAAGTCTTACATGTATTAGATGTAGAAAGTATGGGCATAATCAAAGTACTTATGAGGAACCATCAAAGTAATCCTAATGGTACAAAGAACAAGCAACTTGCTAAAAAGCAATTAGCTAAGAGTCTATGCATGAAAAGATACTAATCAAATGGAAAGAACCATCTTCCACACAAGAGTCCATTAATGCAACATCTCTAGAGAGTAATCAACTTTGATTTAGAGATGTGACTTTTGTTGTTTTTCATAAAAAGGATAGTTTTTTTGTAGATAGTTGGGAAATATGAGATGGTTATGACTTTATAACTTTATTTTACCAATTTTTTGTACTAGATATGATTATGGCTTCATGACTTTTTGCAATTGAATTATGTACTGGACATGTTTTTATGCTATGTGATATGATTATCACATTACTTTTATCACAATTTGTCTTTATACTACCTTTGTCTCAAATTATAAGATACTTTTAGAGGATATTTGATATTCCAAAATACAAGACACTTTAAAAAAAATAAGGTCTCATTAATGATGTTTTCCAATATTATCCTTCTAGTATATTCCCTCTCTTTAATATTTTTTTAACAATTGGAGTATTAATAAATTTTATTGGTATATGTGATTTTTTCTAAATTATTTTATAATTTAAACAAAGGGAGTAATAGGGTTCTTTTGTAATAGGTTACATACATGTCATCTCTTTTTCTAAGAAAAGTAGGAATATATTATACACACACACACACACCAAGCAATAATACTTTCGTTGATTTAATACTAGGACAATTTTAATGTAACTTTATTAATTTATAACATCCATTCATAAAATCAAGCACTAAGTGTCAATTTCCAACAAAATCAAAATAGGCTTACAACACAATCAATTTGCAAAAACAAGTTTAGACCTTTTTAATACAACATAAAGGCCTTACAAACTAACAAATTTATTCCTAATACAACCTTTTAATAATCCTACATTTAAACCTTAACTATAATAACTTTCCATAACATAAACCCATTTATAATTGCTATTGTGTGTGTATATATATATAAACACATTCAAGAAATTTTATCTTCCTTTTCAAATCAACACTCCATCCTTCAACTTCTTTAGCTATTCTGACATTGGATTAGCAACTGGTCCTTTAATCCATTTAAAAAAAATTGCATCCTCAATCCTTTTGCATGAACAAAAACTCATAAATCCTTGCAATTGGTGTTCTAATCATGTAAAAGCTACCATTTCGACACTAACAAAAATTGAGTAGCTACACTTACCTTGTAGTTTGGGCATCTAATAAACTTCTAACCAAAAGTTTTCTTATGTCTATATAGTAAGTAAAATCACTTCATCACTATATCTACATCTTTCACTAATCCTTGTACACATATTACGCGTTGACAATATCCTACTGCTTGATACCATCTGCATTAAACCAAGAACAATCTTCCCAATAAACAAAATAAGACAAGACACTGGAAGAGATGACAGATACAAATTGATATAGATAGAAATTTGAATATGTATACAAACTCCAATTAATTGCTATGTATCTGTGATTATGAGACTTAATTCACATATCTCCCCTGCCTTAGCCAACTTTAACACGTCTAAATCCCAAGTTTGCCTATTACTCTTGTATCACTCAGTTCGTCGATCTCCTTCTCTGTAATATCAGTTAGCAAGTTGAGATATCTCCATTATCTAATCATCATTAACTCTAAAATTTAAGGTAAATAAGGGATTAACATATAAGAGATCATCAAGTTTAGAATTTATAGAAATGAGATCCCAAATTTTTTATAGTTTTAAAATAGATTAGCATTACTTATTAAACCTTTAATCAAAATAAAATGATGTTTCAAAAGTATAGAATACCTTAGAGTGGTGAAAAGATTTAAAAATGATTAAAAAATATCACAAGCTAAAAATAGACTAGTGTGTCATAACTCTTGACTCTCTGTGCCATGTGTCACAATGCAGGTGCCATACATCTCAGCGTGTTACATGTTCATGACACCATTTCTGCTATCATTTGATAGTAAATTAGGGTAACTTTTGGCGTGCCCCAATTCTCTATCCAACATCTAAATGATATGATTAGATGCCTACAAAATGCTCTTTTCATAAACTAGCTAACGATATAAGTTTTACTCTCAAATCAAGTTATATTAGAAAATTGGACACTCAAACATATTTTTACACCTTTTCACAACTTTCACAACTAAAAAGTGTCCAAAACCCCATACATATGCCATTTACCATTCTTAAAACTTAGACCATGCTCATAGACTTAAGACTAATAGTACAACACACTACAAACACATATATCCCACTATATCACATTTTTACTCCTCAACCCTTTTTTACTAAAAATAGAAGAGGAGATTTTATCATTGCATTTTATAAAAATCATCCATATCATGTTTAAAATAACCTTACTATACTTGCATTAGTATTTTGGCTCTATCAATATTTACAATTTATCACAAATAACATCTCAGGCCCAAATATATTTTAGACATCATTAACAATAATATAGTACAAGTGTAAATAAAATGCATCCTAATTGGCAATTTTTAAACTATTACAGAAGATATATTAATTAAAGAGGCATTATAATAGGAATACACAGATTCTTATGCCTCTAAAGTTTTTTCCCTTTCTACACCAGAGCTAGAATATATAAAATGTTAAAATAGAGGAGTGAGTCAAGTCACTCAATAGCTAAGGTACACCTACCATATGTAGTTATGTATCAATTAAATAAACACACATAATTAACATTGCTTTTCCCTAAACATAAGCACTATCACATGTACACACAAATGTCATTCCTCATTTAACTCATTTCATAATTTTCATCTCAATCTACATGGTACATTACCATAAGACATACAAATATGTGATAATGACCTAATTTATCATTATGACTTACCACAAACTTAAACAACCATATGACACATCATATGAATACATATGCATGATCAAACCATCATTATACCCTTCTTCTTATTTTCTTCAATTGAAATCGTGGGCTATACTATCAAATAATGCTCTGTTCATATGACTGAAGTATCTAAGATCACCAATTGTGGGGTATGACTTGGCCAAAGATCACACAATTCACTCTCAAACTATAGCTTCCCCTGCTCTTAAATCTCTACAGTATCATATACCCTAAGCTAACCTCCTTGATAAACTGGTGGAAATAATTAAGTTCTAGTTCCTTGACAAACTGTGGGATAGTCTCTTGACAAATTGTAAGATAAGGCTATATCCTTGTGCACTGAAAGGCAGTCGAAAATACCATATAGATTTTAACTACTCCTCCCTCTAAGTGAACTCCTGCCAATTGATCATGCCGTATACGATGTTAACTCATTTTCACCATTTTATTTTCATTATTAATACATTAGGCTCATGATAATATGCTGCCTAAGTGAGCATCCATATTATTTTTACAAAACATTTTTCATTTTACTAAAGCATTAATTTCTCTATCCATACATAATTATCACATCACATAACATCACCTTTCTCATTCCAAATCATAGTTTTAAGAATCACTTTGATATTAATAACACATTTTAAGTTCAAATAAAACATTCCATATTCACAATTCAACCAATCATCAAGGATCATGACATGCTCCACATCTTCAATCACATCATACATGTCAATATGGACATTTTCATAATAAACATTCAATTAACAAACAACTATCTAAGATAAGATTCCCCTAATTACCTTAAACCTTGAAGAGGTTAAAGATTACCCCTCAATAATTAGCTTTCAAGCTTGATTCCTAAGCCAAATATGATACCCAAATGCTTGAATCTATAATTAATAAATTCTAAACTCATCAACATTATCAAGAACACATTTTCACTCTCTCATTCCTACTTCTAAAATACCTAACTTCTTATTTCCTACTTGGGCTTATCCATTAAGTTTATTAACTCTCTTTAGCTCCTAATGTCATTAATGAGTCATTAAACCTCTATTAATAGCATTACAACTCCTCTAATAACACTTATTAATGCCATTTTCAGATATTGATGGCAATTACCAGCCAACAACCTTCAAAACCATTGATACTAGATTTAAATATTATAAACAATTCTCATTAACTCTATTTGAGTCAATATGTTCAAACTTATAACTTATATAGACCAAAAATCATTTTCCATTGTCAAACCCTAACAAAAAAGCTTCAAGAAAATGTAAGAGAATGAGAGATTAAGATGTAGAATGCTTACCTTTGGTGTAAGCGCTAAAATACTCTCAAACCACCAATGTGGCAAACCTTAGAGGAAGATTGTAGCTTGCTCTTCATTTCTTCCTTTTTCTCCTTCTAATTTCCTATCTATTCGTGAGGCTATTTATAAAAAAATTTAGTCATGCGTTGCAAGAGTACACAGCATAAAGAAGTCCTCTTGTCCCTTTGCTATTTGCGCACTACGATAACTATATTGCATACTGCAACATGTAGTACGGAGACACTTCCTTCGCGTTTTCTCCTTCTTTCAATGCCCAAGTGGCCTGACTTTACTTTAAACCCATAATTAAGGCTAAAATCACAATCAATTACACTTATTAGAGCTCTTTAACTATACATCACAACAAATCACGCAATCACTAGAATTAAACTTGATTAATTCCTTAATAATATAATGATTAAAATTTGGAATGTTACATCTTCACCATCCCTATCCTTTGTAATTGTTGACTTCTAATTATTCAAGTTTCCTATCCCCATCCTTTGTAATTGTCGTCAAATGCCACTCTAGTACTATAGTGCCATCCGAAGCAATTATTTTTTAAAATGAAAGTTGTATAGTTAAGTTTTTAAGAAATTTAAATTTAAATTATATTTTTTTAAAATTTAAATTTTATTTTTAAAATTTATGATATTACAATAATAATAAATAATTTTATCCTACTAAGTAGGGTTAGCAACATTTTTTAAATGTATGATATTATATTAATATATTTTATACTTTTTTTGTTTTAATAACTATCAATTTCTATCTTCACAATTTTATTTTAAATGTAGATATGGATTACAAATTTGAAATAAAAAATTATTTTTTTACATTTTAACATATGAAAAGTTACAATTTAACTTTTCTTATAAAAAAAGGAATTCATTAAAATTTGTCTCCCTTCCTCCATATCTCTTGAATTAGGTGGATTGATACTCTAATATATCACACGAATTAAAAATCTATCTAGTTGTAATTAAATTCCATGTTTACTTAAACAATTATATACTATTTGATTGATTTTTAAAAAACTAATACATACACCCTAGATAGATGCCCTTTATAATATATCAAGAGTTTCTATTCTTTGTTTTAGTAAAAAAAAAAAAAACTCTTCCATTGCTTTCATTCAAAATATCACTCTCAACACGTATTGGTACAAGATGTTTATCAAATAGCTAGTCATTTCTTTTCTATAACCTTTAATACTGTATGGGATATCTCTTTCTTTAATTCCTCCCACCCTTTAACATTTGTCAAACCTTAAGTATTGCTTTTTTTAATTCATTATTTTTTATCTTAAAAAAAGATAATAGAAACACGAAATCGGGGCATGACTATAAAACTTGGGGGATAACTAAGTAACTTAGGCAAAAAAGTAGTAATTAAATGAGAACAAGCCATTCTTAAGCTAAGAAGTGTGCAACCTTCCTTACTAGTAAGCGCAGGGGCATACTCTAAATATTTGGTCTTGGTGAATAGATTTTGATGCGCTCTTCCTATCGTGAAGTCTTCACCTCTAAAATTGAGTTTCTACCCCCTTTTCACAACCTCCACGACCCTAACTACAGAGCCTCACCATACCACAAGCCGTTAATTTTTTGTATATCTTCACCTGCATTCTTAGTTACAACTATGTATGTACCTCCATTTTTCTTTGATGTTTTATATTCTAATTCAATTTTTCCTCATTGTATTTCTCCCCTTCGATGTTCCCTTATCCTGTTTCTTTACTTATCTACATTTTTAAACTCTAGTTTAGGGTTTCTTATTCCAAAATCTCTTTTTTCCCCCTTCTTTTAATTAAATTCTCCCAAAATATGATCTTTTTATATCTTCTTTGCTTCGATTGTGCCTACACATGCTTTTGTGTGATTCTTCTCATTGCACCTTAGTGTAGTTTTTTTTTTTGATGTAAGCTAGTAAAGTACCCATGCGATGCACAGATTTTATATTATAGTTTTTATAAATAGGTCTGAAAGAATAACTTGTTGAAGATATTTTATCCATATATATCATCATATATGCAGTAGAGCTATATAATTATAATCATTAATATTATATAAACATATTAAAGTAAAGCAAATGGTAAAAACTAAATGTATAATGTAAATGGATATGATGGAAGGTAAATTAACAAAATTTTATAATTATTTAATCAAATTATCAAAGACATCCTTATAAAAGACATTAAAAGTTATATCTCTATAGTGACTATCCTCATCAAGAACTAATATTTTTAAACTCTCTATGCTTTGAACATGAGAAATAACAACATATAATTAGACGTTGGTGAAAAATAGGATGAATTATGTACAAACCAATATGACAAGGGATCAAATCTTAGCTTTTATTAATGGGCACTGCAAAGCTAACATAATGAGAAATTGCTCACTTCTCATAATAAATGACAATCTTAAATCATATTGACACACAACAATACCTAGTATATATACTTTCATCCTTCTGGTGATCTAGACATTTATTAGGCTTCAATAATATGTTTTCTAGCTTGTATAACTATAAGACATGTACCATTATACAACCCATAAACTTATCAATGTTTCGGTTTGCATTAAAATTAGGGCACCCATTTTAAGCCTTATTTCATAATTCAGGAGGCTTGACATTGTAATTCAATTTAGAGAATGTGTAAAGTACAAGTCATATAGTAAATTCATATTTCCAACATGTTTAATAACACTATCAAAGCTCATTTATACAATTTTCTCTCAGGAAGCAAGGATAACATGTGCTTGTTTACTTCTTCAATCATAACTTACATAAGAGCTAATATAGCCCTATCTCTAAAATATGAAGAATTTATATATTGGTAAAGAAATTTGAAAAAGTTGAATTAACAATAAACCTTACAATTATCTTAACCATCCTGTAACAAATCAACTAAAATCTTAATATTTATAAATCTTTCATTAACTCCGGTAGCAATTTCATCACCAATTGAGATAATCCGATCAACAAAATTTTAAAAAGCACTGACAGATACTTCATTATTTGTTTCTAGAAGTCTCATACCTATTGTTGGTGTCAAAAGTTGACAATTGTCCTAAAATAAAAAATTAACGGTTACAAAAACAATGTCTTCTCTTAACCCACCTAAAAATAACAAAAAGGCCAAATTTACCTAAAGTCTCTACCAAACATAGCAACATTTCTTTCAAAAGGAAGATCACCAACTAATAGCTACTTAACTTTAGAATATTCTTTAGGCATCTGTCAAGAGCTTCTAGACAAAACTTGTGTGTCATTAGAGCCTTATCTTATATGATCAATAATATGTGAACTAATAATTCAGCCAAGTTGCTCTCATGTTTCATGCTACATATAGTGTCTTCAGTTATTGAAAGACGAATACAAAATTTAAGTGAGTTGTATATCCTCTTGGTAGCTATCCCACTTGATGCTATATTGACAACTATTTTACCTCTAGATCTTAATGAAGCAGAAAGTGTCCTCTAAACATACGTCTTCCCAACACCACCATATCCATACATGAAAAAAAAGAAAGACATCTCCTTCATCAATTCAGTGACATAATCATAAATCTTCTTTTTCTCAAAAGTTAGGATCTAAAGCAATATATCAATTCATCATATAATGCAACTATATCATAATTTAGTTCATTTTTTATTAATTTATTTCTACTTGACTTAAACTTGATGTGTCAAGTAAAAGTATAAGCTCGTAATTTATGAGACTTTTTCCATTAGATTGTAGTATTTTCTTAATTTTAATTAGAGTTGGTAATATTTAGTCAAGCCTGTGGGTCAAGCTTTGCTAAAGAGTGGCAAGTTGAGTTGCATAATTTGGAGCTCGATTAAATATTGACTAGTTTTGCCTCGTACTATTTAACCCAAGCCCGCCAACCTATGAGCTAACCTACTTATACTTTTTCTTGTTTAATTATTCAATCCTTCCTCTTTCAATCTTTATCATTTTATTCTAACACCTAATTAAAGTAATCTTCCTTATTTAATTAGTATAATATAGCTCGACTGAAATGGTAGCCAATATCATTTATTTTAATTAGAATAAAATAAAATCTTCTCCCTCCATTTTGCTAAAATTATACAAACTTACTTTTTAATTTTAAAACCTACATTTTAGTCTAATTTTTAAACCCGTTAGGAATATTCAATAAATATTTTAAAATACTTTAATTTTTTAAGTTTAATTATATTAAAAAAACTCAAAAGTATTAATTTTCCCTTGTAATGTATTGGTATATTTTCTCCCCTCCGCGAGTTAAGGAACTTTAATAATTAAATGTGAAAATTTTAAAATAAGTAATTTAGAAATTTGTGATCAAACTAATAAAATTTAAAGAAAAATAAGCATAAATTATATTAACTAATTTATTCTCATTATGCATTACTTCTCTATTTCATTAAGTTTTTTGTATATACATGTTTAAAAATATTATTTTAGGCAACTTGTGTATTTATTTTTAAAAAATAATTGAATAAATAAGTTTTCAAACTGAAAATTTTAAAATATGATTAAAATTTTTAAAAAAATATGTGCATTAAACTTTTTTTAGATATATTGAATGATTGCTAGATAACATCTATATTTAAATAGACTATTTTAATTTAATATATGACTAAATAGTCAATTAACAATTGGGCGAATGAAAATAAAAATTTTAAAATAAAAATGAGGTTTTTGTTTTAAAACTATTCATGCCAGAAAAGTTCATGTATGTTTAAAAAATAAAATGATGTATATTTAATTAAAGTAAATTAGAAGAGAAGTCAATGTATTCTACTTTTTTAATCATTATAATATATACATGGATGAAAAATAAAATAAAATTGAAAATATTTTTTAATCATCATATATTGAAATTTTAAATTATCTAGCTCAAAATTCAAAATTTAAACTTAAATATTTTTTTATTAAGAACTTAAAGTCTTTTTTATTATTAATATATTATATTGGCAATGCAAAATAGTTAAAATATTGACCAATATTATTAACTTATCCTACTCAAATTATAGCATTGCCAATATTTTAAACACCCCTCAAAGTAATAATTAATTTAAGAGAATTGTTTCACCAAAGATATATTTTAGAGATAATTTTTCTTACATTCAATTAGTCAATATGTTTTGCACTTTTAACTTATTTTGATAACATATTTTGAATTTCAAATCTCAATATTTACTAATTAAATAAAATGATTAGTTAAGTAAAAATATTATTAAATTAATTAATACTCTTTTAATGAGCAAATATAAATAACATTATTTAATTGAAAAATATGAGTATTTTTAGATTTCAAACTTTACACAACCCAAAACAATCGATGTCTTATCCTTATGAAATATTAAATTTTATGAAAGTTCATCAAATTTCAATTACTAGTACAAATATAAAATTTATAAGATACTTTTTACATCGGTTGGAAGGCAAATGGTGTAAAAAGTTAAGGCGGTATTATTTTTATAATTATTTTGAAGTGTTTGATAGTTTTTACATCGGGTGGCCCTTCACCCCAATGTAGAAAATACACTTTCCACATCAGGTGGCAAAATGTATATTCTACATTGAGTAAGGCTACTTGATGTAGAATATATATTTTCTACACCGAGGAAGGATCCACCTGATGTAGAATATGTATTTTCTACAATGGGTTGCCCTTCACTTGGTGTAAAAATTTTTTT
>NW_026555334.1:32809928-32830917 GCF_029017545.1 Prosopis cineraria | reverse complement strand
TCTACTCTAATTTCGTGAATATATACCGTCCACTTCAATTTCAACTGAAAGTAAATAGGAACGAAGATACTCTATGCTAGCAAGCAAAATCAGCATTAACAATGGAAAATCACAGATGTTAGAGCAATTTCTCAGTTTGGTGACTCTTGGGTCAACTTAATAATTTAAAAGACGAGTGTGTCTTCTTTACGTTAGAATACTAAGTATTTCTGAATATTTTCACTCATTTTCCTTTGAAGTTTGTCCAAAAAAAGAAGTGCCTTAAAAGTTACAATAAATTGAACTTATATTTTTAATAGAAAATAAATAATATTTAACTAAAAATAAAATATATTTTTCATGAAATAATGCTATTTTTTAAGTAACTGGATATGTCTAATGGATTATTTAATATATTTATTCATTAAAAATGATTATACTGTTCCAAAAAATAAAGACCTATATTATTTATAATTTTTTAATTTTAATATAAGAGGAGTAAACACTAAGGGTAAAAAAGGCTCTACCACACAAGCGCACACACATGCATACACATGCATATAAAAAATTGAATACCTTGAGCTATAATTCAAAAGGTGATTTAAATCTTAAATGTATATCAATATAAAACAATTTAAATAATATTGTTAACATCAAAAAACATTTGTTACTTTTAAAAAATGGGCCTATCATCACTTGACCATCATTGTCTCTCTCTTTCTCTCCTCCACTCTCTCTCTCTCTTCTCTCTCTCTTTCCCTCACTCTTTCTCTTTCTTCGCTATCAAGGGCTTTCGATCACCTACACCTATCGAGCTGCATTGCTATTGACCTCTTCCTCCATTTCTTTTTTATCCTTTTCTCATAATTGATTATTAGCCTCCATTCCCAATTCAAGTTTCTTAGTCCAGTGCTTTAAATACTAATAAGTCTTCATTTTTCAACATCACCTTATGGCTTGCTCCCACCCTTAAACTCTTCCTCCTACTCTTCCCAATCTTTGTTTAACCCCTCATGCCACTTCTTCAACAACACTACACCCATCTCACTTCTATAAGATCTTTTTTTATAAAACCACCCCATACCCAAAAGCGTGCTTTGATTATGTGAAGCTGGCATTTCTATCAACATAAGCCCAAACATCCTTACCTACCTAGTTTAATCTTACAAGTAGCCATATTTGAAGCCACCCACATCTTTAATTTATTCCATAATGTAAGAGGTTGTCCTGGTTCCAACCTCATGGAGAAGTAGAGAGGGTAATTTAAGACTGTTAGGGAGTGTTTTTGAGTCTTTCTCAACCTTGATTTCTCTCAAAAGAGTCCCTCTCTAGGGTTCGTGATTCTCCCACTTCTTCCGAAAGCTCATCCCAGCTAAAGCTTACCTATATTGCCACGACTAACAAGACACTTGCTTAAAGGTCTCGACTTTGATGTGGGATCTATCAAGCCTATTGTCTTTTGAATCTACCATCAAAACCGATAATATGTCAGCAATTCTCTCTCCATGCTCCCTAAGCCAAGTGATCCACAATCTCAACAATTAATATTATGTAATTCTTTAAGTTCAATACTCTTATTCTCTATATAATTATCATTATGCATCACTAGGGTTAAGATGTTCTAAAGGCCATAAGAACTGGCACTGTTTTTTTAGGAGCTACAGTATGGCTGAAGAGGAAGGACTGTCAAATCTTATGGAGCTTAGATGAGGAAGAATAGGATTCCAATGAGATGCTCATGGTGGCGTAAATGATAAAGAGACGTGGAGGGTAAGGGAGAGAAGAGAGAGGACAGAGAGAGTGCAAGAGAGTGGAGACAGAGAGAAGGAGAGAAACAATGGTGATCAAGTGATGATGCCCACTCTTTAAAGTAATAGACATTTAGTTGATATTAACATGCACCTTTAAGGTTAATTATTTAAAGTGTAAAATATACTAAAATGAGTTTAAAGTATAAATCACTTCTAAATCTATAATTTAGATTTAACTCTATGTTATAATTACTATTCATTAATAATCTATGATTGGATGAACAGTAACAAGATTGTTAAAAAATTTTTGCATATTAAATATCATGTGTACCTCATAGTTAGGAGTGTTCAACCTTTTACTATTCCTAATCAACTTAGTTCTGTCTCAGTCATATTGGGTCGGGTCTTTCCTAACTCAAAAAAATCAAGACGAGATTTTGTGAGATGAGATAAGAAAGAGCTTTAGGATAGGACAAAATGGCAGGGATTGCCCTCGAGGCATCTTATCCCGTCCTGAGTATTATATATATAATTTTATTTAAAAACATACATGAATCTATTAATTATATAAATATAATATACTTTATTAATTATAATTTTAATACAAGTAATTCCTAGTTAAAATTAAAAGTTATTTATATTGATAATTTAATGACACAGAAAAGTAATACTAGGTAATCTCTTTGTTTACAATCTATTAATTATATTAATAAAATTTATTCTATATCTATCTATTTTAATATTTTTATATCATATTCTTGCTTTATTTTTGAAAGAATCACTAGCTTACATATCTCAACTAAAGAAAATAATAATAAGTTGATGTTTGTGCCTAACTTGTCTATTGCAGTTACTTTGAGCATATAGATCACTTATAATTGCTATCACAATGTGTTATCATTTATATTGTACTATTTAATAATTTTTTTTATGAAAGTAAGCCCAAGGCACTAAAGCCTCATATCAATATTTAATAATAAAATAAACTCAGGTGGGTTTATAAAGAGCACCACATCCACCATTTGCTTTAAAGCTTCTTTCGCTAGGGAATCAACAACGTTGTTTAGCCTCTCTACTACACCATAAAAAATTGGTATGCTAAGCGCTTCCTCTGAAACCTTGAATCTCTTCAATGATGTATTGATCATGATGGTTATGTGTTCATCAATCTGCACACAAACATCATAGCATCCATACAGTTCGTCTCTATTTCAATATTTCTCTAGCCATATCCCAAGCTTTTTGAGCCTATAATATACCCTACAACTTAGCATTCAAAATGCTACCCAAACTAATATGGTAAATGAAGCCACCTAAAACCTTCCTGTATAGTCCGTGGCAATCTACCACACCCAATCACCTTACTATCAGCTCACTAGCTCTATCCGTATTAAATTTTACAACTTTCATCATCAGCACTCTCCATCTTTGTTCATCCCTATTAAACTCTTAGGCAAAAGATCAAATTAGCCCAAGACAATAGGAACTATTCTTGAGCCAAGACCGCCAAAACCCTACTATTCTTCTATTAAAAAACACATCTTTGTTGATTATTTATTGCTCATTGCTTAGGCTAGTATGTACCAAGTAGGCATGATCAAGGCCTACCTTGAAGATTTCTATAATGTTTCTAGTGAAAAGGTAACATCGTTAAATCTAGAATTTTCTTTTTTGAGAATGTGCCTGTACACAGGCAGAATAAATTAGTCACTTCTTGAATTTCACTTTGATAAATTTATATTTTACACACTTTATTCATTCATTCAAGACCTATTTTACATTTTTTATTCCTCATTTTAGTGCATTCATCATGTCAAAAACAAGAAAATTGCCTAAGAGGAAAAATTGTGTACTAAGAGTATTTTAGTTCAAATTATACTTTTATGAAAAATTAGGTTAATGTTGTGTTCCATGTGTTTTATGCCTTGAAGAATTAATATAAAATATTTTTTTAAAATTCAATTTGGTTTGAGTTATAAAATAAAATCACATTTCAGGGTTGTTGACTTTGTTGACTGAATTAGGGTTTTATGTGCTTATATGAGCTTTCATGTGTCATTACCCTTGGATTTTACTTCATTAATATTTTTTCATACTAGTTAATTAATTCCATGTGGAAGAATTTAATTATTATATCACATGAATATTTGATTTTGATTTTATGTTTATTTTATGACTTAGGTGGAACATATAGACGTGGACATTTAGCAATTGGTCAAGGATCATGGAAGAGAGCTAAAATAAGAAAGAATGGCATCACTTATAGGCTAAAAAGGGAGAAAATAATCAGATTATTTGATGAAATAAGTGAGAATATTCTTACTTAGCATATTCCTCTAGAGCCAATGAGAGAAGGCCGCCTATTTGAGTATTGGGAGGTGTGTGTCTCACCCTAGCCTTTTCTTTTCCATTTTATTTTATTTTTTTTCCTCATTTTGTAGTAGGAATGCATGCACCATTCAGCATTGTTTCACTAAAAAAATTAATCCTAGCCTCCACACATAATCTCTCACCACCTCCGTCATTTACATTTTACATTCTCTCTCTTATTCCTTATTTTCTCTCATTTTTCCAACTATGACATCCCCTTTCTATAATATCTCACTCTACTAACCTCAATTAATCAATAAGACTCATGATAATCAAAAGATTAACCCATAAAGATGATTACCAAGTTTTAACTTAAAATTAAGGGATCCTAACTTTTCTTAATGAAAATGAACTTAAATCAATCATAATCTATTATATTAGAGTAAAATAAGTTATGAAAGCATAGGATACCTCAGAGGAGTGCAAGAAATAAAAAACAATAGAAAACAACTCATTTGCTATGAAACAGGGCAATGTGCAACGGCCTGTGCACGCTACGTTGCAACGTATTGCTTTTTGTGCCATGTGCCGCGGCTCAAGCGCCATGCGCTGCGGTGCATTGCACATAAATGATAGTCTGCTGTCATTTGATAGTAGAATCGGAAAACTTCAGACATGTCTCGATTCTCTGTCCAATGTCCGAATAACATGATTTAAGTGTTTACAGAAAGCTCTTTTCATAAACTAACTAATGGCATGGGTTTTACTTTCAAAATAAGTCACATTAGGAAGTTAGACACCAAACATATTTTTACTACTTTTTACAACTTTCACACAAAAAGGGTATCCAAAACCCACAGCAAGTGTCAATAGACATTCCTAACACCAAGGCCATACTCATTAGACCTAAAACTTTCAGTATAACACGTCACACACACTTAAATACCAATATAGCATAAAATCACTCTTCAATACTTTTTTCACCAAAAACAAAAAAGGGGGGTAATTTTCATCGCATTACATCCAAACCAATCAAAACATGTTCAAAACATTATTTTTACACTTGCACTAGTATTTTGGCTCTAACAATATATATATATATATATATATCATCGTACACAAATACTCAAGGCCCAAAATACAACTCAATATTGCAACAACAAAATAGTACAAGTGCAATGATATGCAACCTAGAATTGAAAAACCATATTCTATTACACGAAACAAATATAAACTAGAGGCATATAGTAGGAATGAACTAATTTCTAGCCTTTTGAGCCTTCTCCCTCTCTGCACTAGAGCTAGAGCATGTAAAGTGTTAAATGAAAGGGGTGAGTCTAGCCATTCAGTAACCAAGGTGAACCTACCTTATACAATTATATATCAATTGTAAATCAAATACATATATATGAAATCAAGTTCTTAAACATGCTTACACATACATCATAACTTATCATTACTTATTTTATATCATCTTTATCTGACATAGACTAGGTGCATTGTCACAATACATTTAGACATGTGACCATAACCTGTCAACCACACACTTGCCATAACTCAACATATGTGACACATCATATATTTTACATAGGCAATGATCAACCAACCTTATACCCTCCTTATTTTCTCAAACTGAAACCGTAGTCTATAACATTAAATAGGGCTCCGTCTGTGTAATTAGACTACCCAAGCCCATCAATCGTGAGTTGTGACCTGGCCAAAAATCACATGACTTACTCTCGGATCACGGCTTCCCCCACTCTTGAATCTCTAAGGTGTCTCATACCTTAAGCTATTCTCCTCATTGAACTGGTAGAGAAAGTTAGGTTTTAGTCCCTCGACAAACTACAGGACAAGGCTATACTTCAGTGCACTAGAGGGCAGCCTAAATGCCACATAGATTTTTCTCTACTCCTAATCCCTAGGCGAACTCCTACCCACTGATCATGCCATATACGATACTCACTCATTTTTACATTTTCATTTATTCAATATCAAGGTTAACACGTTGGGCTCACGATCGAGCACTACCCAAGTAAGCATCAATTCTTTTTTTCACTTATATCACATAAACCTATCATTTTCAATCTCACATATTGAATCATCAACCTCATTATCACTTACTCATCCCAACCACATTATAAAATTGCCAATCATTTCATAAGCATTTTTCACTTGTTTCATATACACAAAAGCAATTATATAATTTACAAATTTCATTGCATATTACACCATTCACAAATCACAATTTACATGTTTAACACATAATTCACCTTATATTACAATTATAAATAACTATCTAAAATAGGATTCTCCTGGTTACCTCAAATCTTTGAAAGGTTAAAATTTTACCTCTCAATATAATAGCTTTCAAGCTTGAGTTCCCAAGCCAAATAGGTGTTCAAGAGCTTAATATACACTTTAACAAGTTGATCTCCATTAATATTGCCAGACTCAAGCATTCAACTTTCATTTCTCCACTTTTAAATCACCCAATGTCCACTTTACATGAGTTTAAGCCTATCCATTAGGTTTATTAATTATCTTTAGTCCCCATTAATATTAGTGAGTTATTAAACTCCCATTAATGGCATCACACTCTTCCAACAACCCACATTATTGAAATTTTTACACATTTATGAAGCCCAACCACCCAAGATACCAAAATTCTTATACCTAAGTTTGGATACTTTAATTTACTCTTATTAACCCCATTTAAGTCAATAAATTTGGACCTATAACCTATATAGACTGCTTTGTTTTTTTTCTTTTTTCTTCTCTCTATTTTTGTCTCAGTTCGCAACTAATAAATTATAGAAAATGGTTGTGCAATCATGACACATGGCACAAAGAGGTCCCCATTCTCATATCTAAAATGTCTATGCACAGTGATAGATCTACTCTACAACGTAGTGTGTGGCACAGCAGCACTAACCCTTCATTTTCTTCTCTTTTTGATGCTCGGGTGGCCTAACTTGATACTGGATTGATAATTAAGGCTAAAACACAAAAGAATATGATTATTAGACCTTCTTAGCCACACACCACTACAATTTACTCAATTATCCTAACTAAGCTTAGTAAATCAGGAGATTAAAAATAGGATGTTACACCTTCTTTCCTCCATTTTTCTTCATCTAACTATTGGATCATCACCAAATCACTCCCATTCTTTTCCTTTCACTCCCCTCTACACATCCCTACTACTTGATCATCTATTTCATGCTTCATTCTCTACTTAGTCTTGTAAAAGGGTTTGGTCACTTTGCCATTTCCATGAAAGACTTGAAGAACCTTGAAGGCTAAATCATTTTGGGTGCTTGGAGGAGGATGGAAGCTTAACGAACCACTTAGGTCTTCACTTTTGTAACCATTTTATTTTTTTCTCTTAATTTTTCTCCATTAATAAACTTGTAAGACTATAATTTTAGATTGTTCTGTTTTGGCTTTATAACTATAATCTTGCATAGAGATTAGTTTTCTTAATGTTAAATTTTATCTTGTTTGTTTAGCTACATTTTCAGCGACTCTTGGTTTTTTTCATAATCTTGAATGTTCTTAAGTGTTTTAATTTCACTTATCCTTTATCATAATCTTGAGGAGCATTTGTTAGGCTTGCTTGTGATCTACCATAATTTTAGGGGACATTTGGGTTGTAAGAGGTTGAATATACTTGCTGGAATTTGCCATTAATCACCTAACTTAGGCCTAAAACTTAATTAGGTAGTTGAATTGGATTCTAGAATCTTAGGCTTGATTAAGGTCCTTAGTGAAGTTAAGTTGCTAGAGAGAATTATCTTAGTAGCCTCATAATTTGGTTAGGAAGAGAAGAATTAAGTGACTAATTCATATTGCATAAGTAGTTAAGATTTGAGCATTAATCTAACTCCAAGTACCCTATTCCATCCTGTAACATCCTAGAAAATTTAATTTAAGGTTAATGGGTTAATTAAGGATAAAATAAATAATTGAGAATTAACTTGAATTTAAAGATAATGTACGAATGGCTAATAGGCTTATCGAATCCTAATTAGGGTTTAGAATTGGACCTTAAAAGGTATTGGGCCACATTTAGGCCCAATTGGATGGAGAATATTTGGAATCTAAAATTTTGATCTTTGATCACAGCCAAAAGTCAATTTTTAGCCTCTAAATCCATATTTCAGCTTAGAAAATTAACAAGTTAAGTAGAAGTCTGAAGATGAACAAGGAGAGCTCTATTAGGGTTTGTTGTAGGTATCCAATTAAGTCTATTTAAAGCTTTTAATTGCTTGGGTAAATTGTAATGTTCACTTTAACATTACCAAGATAATACTCACATATCGTTGTGATAATTAGGATTTAATAAAATCCTCTTAAGTTACCACAACTAAAGAGTTTAAAGATAATTAGTTTAAAACATTGGAATCCTAAGAAAACCCTTTTTAAATTATTGTTTAAGCTTAAACCATAGTTATAAATCAATTTAAAACAAATACGAAAGCATGGGAAACAAACCAAGTCAAAATTACGCTAAAACGCCATTCTTTTGCAATTTCTGCTCCGTCCGTCGCAGCGGATGGCACATAAGGACAAGTCCCTTAAAGGCCTCTTGCATCACGATGCAACAACCATGCACCGCGGCGTGCACCTACTGTCATGACAATAAATTGCTATCATTACATCCCTCCGAGCTTCTGAAGCATGCCGTTTTGCCATCTGACATCCAATTTGGGCGATTCAAGTGTCCACATGAAACTCTTTGAGGCTTTTAGCTAATGACACTAGTTTTACACTTAAATAATTATCCATTTAAAAGATAGACATCCAAACCCAAAATGGTTTGTTTTTACTTTAAAGCATACATTAAAGGTGTCCAACTCATAATACCAAATGTCATTAGCCCTAGAGATACTTTGACCACCTCAAATGGATCACACACAACATGAAAATTCAATCATAACACACAATTAAGCATTCACATTTAAAATGAACATTGAAACATTAATTCACAGCAACATAAAGGGGTGGATAAACTCTAACATACATATCACTTGGTCATTTTGGCATATAGATCTCATCAAATTCTTCACTTGTAATGGTAGCTTGGCCAAGCACACACATTTAATTGACAACATCAATCTTAGATCAAGATACGCACACTTATCATAAATTCATACAAGTGATATATAAAATAATGTCATATTCCTCAGTTAGTAATATATAATGGCACTATTTGTTACAAACCCAAAAGAGAAAGGGGAAGAGCTATATTACAATGCTCTTTACTCTTCAATTTCCTCTTCCTCCCCCTTGCCCCTACTAAAGCCTTCATGTATAAAATATAACTACAAGGTAAGATAAACATCTCAGTAACAGAATAATTCACTACTATTAATTAACATGCACAACCATGAGAGTAAAACTATGGAACTTTAAAATATACATTTAGCATATCATCACATATTCTGTTTATCAGTATAAATCTTTTACCACTAGTATAATCATTCTACCATCTGAACCTCTATATCACCCTAGCCAAAACTATAGGCTCTTAGACTAAGTGCATATTCATAATGATCCGAGCTCACCTTCAGTAATAGGATCACCCAACCAAAGGTGTCCTATTCTACTTTCGGATTATGCTTTTCCCCTATCACACACGAATCGGGGTGTCGTTACTCTAATACCACATCATTAATGCTAAGGAGCATTACTCTCCAACACCATATCTCGTATGGATACTAAGGAGAAAATCTCCAACACTGTGCCTCACTAGACACTAAGGAGATATACGCCATATGGACTTTCACTACTCCTTCCTACAGGTGAACTCTCACCCCTAACATGATCATGCCCACACTCAATATATATATCACATATACATTTCAAATTTCTCAACTCATTTATATATATATATATATAACTTTCATCATACTCATCATTTATAAAAAATAAATTTTCATGCACAAAACCACATTCTGTAATATGCATGGTTATCAAATCTCAAGTTTAAATCTACATATCTGCTCACAAATAGTTAAGTAATATAATCAGTTAGTGTAAATTATTCTATTTCCTCAACACAAAAGGGTTATCATGGTTCAACATTAGCTCCACACATTTTATATGCATGATATAGCTCGAGCAACGCTCAATCTATACAATCAAGTGACATTTATCAATTATCACTCCGGATAACTTTGAATTCTCTAGATTCTAAGTGTTTAAAATACCTAAATTCCTTTTCTAACAACATCAACAATTCCCAAATACTCTAACCATCCTATTAAACATCCTCACACACCAAAATTACTAATCAATATCTCACATTGTCTTAAAATCTTTAAATTATACCTAGGGCTCGTCCAAACCCTTACTAAAAATTTTCAATCACCATAAAACTTATAAACTTAAGGTTAGAGGCTTGATTTAACTCCCCAAGACCTTAAATAAACCAATGTGTTCGGTTTAAACCTAAGAAAACTGAAATCAAAGCCCCTATTACCCTAAATGTCTAAATTTTTGCATAAAAGAGGGAGAAGAGAGAATGTGCAACCTATCCAATGGTGATTCAAGCTCTAAATACCTCCAAAGTAGCCTAAGGATCATGCCCTAGCAGACCACAGGCTCTCCTCCATTGCTCTCTTGTTATCCCTCTTTCTTCCTTCTATTTTTGATCTATTTTTTACATCTGATAAGTATAAATTTTACACGTACGCCCGTCGCGGTGCATGGCACAAAAAATCTCACAAAATGTTAAACTCCCTTTCGTGCCATGACTCGCTTGATCATCAACTTAGCCCTCTTTTAAAGCTGTCTAAGGATTCAAAAACTAGATTAGTCTTCCATATACCTTGCTAAATTAAAAATTTATCTAAATTGATCAAATTATTCCTTTAAAAACACTGATAATTACTAATGGAAAAACTTAGGATGTTGCATAAATGCCTATAACCTCTTCTCTTCCTTTTTTGTGCATTTTCATCATGGTTTTTAAGTAGTTCTTTAGGAATTCAAAAATGAGTTGTGAGTTTGCCTAAAATTTTGACTTTAATGGGATAAATGAGAGTTTATTTAAGTGTTTAACATTTAGGTTATGATACTATTGATGTTTTAGGATTTCAAAGTGGGGTTTGAAATAAACCCTAGAGCTAATTAGTTGAGCTAAGGAGGGAGTAATTAGTGGTGTTGATTAGACTAGTGAGAGTTTAAGTAAACTAATAGAACTTAAAAATGGATTTGGTTATGAGTATATGACCATAATGAGATTTTTGAGTTTAGGCTTTAATTAGAGTTAATTTAAAATAATTAGTCATTAGTGACTATTGATATGTTTGATTATAGATTGACTATTATTAGTGTTATTGAGCTTCTTGAAGGCTTTATTTGATATTCATAGGTACTTTTGATTGGTAAACCAAGAGTTGAAGTAACTAAAAATTTAAGTATAATTTATCATTGTATTTGTATTTACACTTTAAGCATTATTATGGATGGCTTGAAATGAGTTTATAGAAGTGATTTTGAATTATTATTCAAATTTGAAACATGACTCATTATGATGAAGTGTTTAGTGATTATATTATATAAATGCTATATGATATTGTAACATGAAATGTTAAGCCTAGATTGCCTATAAGATGAATGTGTTAGCATGAAGAGTGATTGTAACTAATGATATTTGAAGAGTTGTGATAAGCATGCATATTTGTGATGAAATGCTTATTGATTATGTTTATATAGATGTTATGTGGTATTTGAAATATGAATTGTGGCCCTAGATTGGCTATAAGTTGATTATATGATGATCTATTGTAAACTATGATGCAATGTGGACGGTGATAATCATGCAAATTTTGGATAATTATAAGGATGATGAATTACAATGATATGCATGAGTTTAGATTTGCATATGTTGATTGAACTTGCATGATCATAATAGGCCAGAGTTCACCTTAGCATAGTAAAGGGATTATGATAGAAAATCTATGTGGTGTAGCCTCCACTGAGTTTGCGCATAGTAATTGGCATACTTTATTACTATATGTGATCAGTATTGCCAACAACTTATGGGTGTAGCATGGGTCAGGCATAATGCTCAGTATCACCGGTCCTGAATTAGACGGTATGGGTCGAGCACTTATAACAGCTTGACATTTAAGTAGGGGGAATCCATGGTTTGAGAGTAAGTGTGGGAGCCTTTAGCCGAGTGACCTTTTACAATTGAAGAGCACAGCTAGTCCAATCACATGGGCTAGACCTATATGAGATAATAGCCTATGGATTCAGTCAAATGATATAAGGAGTTGTATAAGACGGTTGCATTTGATCATGCAAACCATATTATAAAGATACATTATGAATAATATTGGTTTGCCTTATGTGATGTTAAATGCTTAATTATTATAATTTCCATACTTTAATATGCTTGATTAAATTACTTGATTAGTGAGATGTTTATCTCACTCCTGGAGTTTAATGTTTATAGGCAATAATTAAGCTGAAGGTAAAGAGGAGACCTATGAAGCTAGAGATTGAATAATCAATTAATGTCTCTAGTTTTATCTTTCATGTATAATTTGAATATAATATTTTTCAACTAGGGGTCTTTCATATTAACTTATATTTATTTAAAGGTCACTTGCATTTGTAACCTTAAACATTGAAATTTAGTCACTTTTAGATTGTCTTGACCATAATAGGGTCCAAACCCTAATCTGACTATGGTATGAACTAAGATAATTTGAACAAGTATATTTTGACTAGTTAAATAAGTTTTTACATGTTTTGGGTGATTATTAGCTTGAATGTAAATAATTGTATTTTCACCCCCTTATTATCTGCTTTATGGTGGTTGGGTGACCAATTCTTGTATAAGGAGTTATTTGATGCTTATGACTATTTAAACAAGTATATTAGGACTTGTTGAGTATGATTCAAGCCCTTGTGTAGGCTAATGGCTTATGGTTTGAGATTTAGACACTTGGTTGATGGTTTTAAAAGTAAAAAATGTAAAATTATGGTCCTGAGTATCCAAGTTATTCATCTAATGTCAGATTGATATGAAACTAAAACCATAAGCTAAATTATAAAATTTTTGACATGTAAGTACTTGAATCACCTCAATCAAAGATCCAATTTAAAAGTTATTACTATCGAAAGTTCATGATTGGATAGTTGTCATGACAATTGCCGTTATAACATCTTTGGTTGTGGCCAATAGATTTTTTGCTACAACAAGGACTTTTTAAGAACATTTGGCTACAGTCAAAACTTCACTAGAAGTGTTAGTTGTTGCTTAATGTTTGTTGGCTGTAGCCAAGTATCTCTATTAAGCAAAAATGACACTTTTTACCTCATTTTGAGTTGTTTTCAATTCTAATTATTTTTCATGCTTCCCAAACACTTTCTACCCTAATTTATAATGGCCAAATGAAATTTTAAACTCAATTTTGAGATTTAATAATTTATAGGATCCCATCTCTTAATTTTAGCCTTTTTGAATTTTTATATAGCCAAGGTTAATCATTTTCTTTCCATGACATCTTTATTATTAAATTAGTTATAAATATCATTGTAGCTCTACCTTAAGATTAAGTATGTGCTAATTATGTATTTACAAAGTGGAGGTTTTACTCATCCTATTTTCACAAACTCATTAGCTTAGTTTTTGAGGTTTTAATTAGCTTAATTAGTATTTAGTTTAAATCAATTAAAATTAATCAAATCTTAGTATTTTTTTTATTTAATTGCATTAAGAAGCTCTAGATTTAATCTTTAAAAACCTCTTCGGGATATGACCTAAGTTGCCACTATATTATATAATTGGTTAATCTAGTATAAATTGCTAAGTATGCGACCACTTGGTTACACTTCTACTACAGATCTAGGTAAATATGTAGATGTTCTTGTAACATCCTCAAATCTTAATTCATTTATTTAAGTTTGATTAAGGAAATTAAGTCTATTAATGAGGTGTATAGCCAGAGAGGCCTAACGAGCGTGTTTGATTATGTTTTAACCTTGAAAGTGGGTCCGAAGGAGAATTGAATTACTCGGAGGTGAAAAGAGGAAGAAAAATTAAAGGGTAAGATTTTATGCCATATGTCACGACTTATGGATCAGGCCATTGTAGCGTGCGCATGCTGCCACACTTGGGGAAGCCCTTTCTATGCCATGCATCACAGCATATTGTGCATTTGCAGGGCATATGGACACTTTTCTGTTGTAATAAGATCATAAAATGAAGTAGAGAAAGAGAAGAAACAAAGATATATAAAGGAGGGATGAAAATGCTCTGTTAGGCTTGAAGAATTTGAGTATAGGAAGCATTTTGAAGCCTATAAACATAAAAAGTAAGTTTCTTATACTAAATATTCCTACTTTCTTCTATTTTCTTAGCATGGGATGTAACATCCTAAGTTTTTCAATTAGTAATTATCAGAGTTTCTAAGGATAAATTGGTTAATTTAGATAAATTATTAATTAATGAGGTTCATGGGAGGCTAATATAGTTTTTAGATCCTTAGACAGCCTTAGAAGAGGGCTAGGTTGATGTTTGAGCGGGCCACGGCACGGATAAGAGTTTAAAATTTTATGGGACTTTCTATGCTATACATCGTGGCAGGTGTGTCAATGCGCCATGCACGTGCAAAATTAGCACTTATCAGTTCGCAAAAACATAAGAGAGAAAGAAGGAAAAATAAGAGACTGATAGAGTGGAGCTCCTGTTCTGCTAAGGCACGATCCCTAGGCTATTTTGAAAGCATTTAGAGCTAAAATCACTATTAGATAAGTTCTACATTCCCTCTTCTCTCTCTTTTATGCAAAAATCTAGATTAGTGGGGCAATAAGGGCTTTGATTTTGATTCCTTTAGGTTCAAACCGAATCCATTGGTTTATTTAAGGTCCTGGAAAGTTAAATCAAGCATTTAACCCTAAGTTTATGAATTTTATGGTGATTGAGAATTTTTGGTAAGGGTTTGGACGAACCCTAGGTATAATTCAAAGATTTTAAGACAACGTGAGATATTGGTTAATTTTAGTGTGTTGGGATGTTTAATAGGATGATTAGAGTGTTTGGAAATAGTTGTTGTTGTTAGAAAAGGAATTTAGGTATTTCAAACACTTAGAACCTAGTAAATTTAGAGTTATCCATAGTGATAATTGATGATTGTCACTTGATTGTGTAGATTGAGTGTTACTCGAGCTATATCGTGTGTATAGAATGTGTGGAACTAACGTTAAGCCACGATAATCCTTTTGTATGGTAAAAGATTGAGGTAACAGAATAAGTTACACTATTCGATTATATTGCTTAACTATATGTGAATATATATGTTAAATCTATTACTTGAGATTTGATAACCTTGCATATTATGAAATGTGATTTTATGCATGAAAAATCTATTTGTAAATGAAGATGATGAAAGTTATATATAAATGGGTTGAGAAATTTAAAATGTATATGTGATATATATGTTGAGTGTGAGTATGATCATGTAAGGGGTGGGAGTTTACCCGTAGGAAGGAGTAGTGGAAGTCCATATGGCATGTATCTCCTTAGTGTCTAGTGGGGCACAGTGTTGGAGATTTTCTCCTTAGTATCCATGTAGGATACGGCATTAGAGAGTAATGCTCCTTAGCATCAATGATGCAGTATTAGAGTAACGATACCCCAATTCGTGTACAATAAGAAGAAACCATAGTCCAAAAGTGGGATAGGACACCTTTGGGTAGGTGATCCCATCACTGAAGGTGAGCTCAGATCTTTGTGAATGTGCACTGGGTCCAAGAAACTTTGATTTCAGTCAGGGTGATATAGAGGCTCGAATGGTAGAATGATCATGCTAGTGCTAAAAGATTTGTACTGATGAAAAGAGTATGCGGTGATATGCTAAATGTATATTTTAAAGTTTGATAATTTTACTCTCTTATGGTTGTGCATGTTAATTAATAGTAGTGAATTATTCTATTACTGAGATGTTTATCTCACTCGGCGATTATATTTTATAAGTGAGGGCTCCGGTAGGTGCAAGGGGAAGAAAGGGGCAATTGAAGAGTGAAGAGCATTGTAGTATAGCTCTTCCCCTTTCTCTTTTAAGTTTGTAATGAATATTGCCATTATATACTACCCACATAGGAACATGACTTTATTTTAGAATATCACTTGTATGAATTTGTAATAAGTATAGTATCTTGGTCCAAGATTGATATTGTGGATTAAATGTGTGTTCTTGGCCAAGTTACTATTACAAGTGAAGGAATTAAAGAGATCTATATGCCAAAATGACCAAGTAACATGTGTGTTAGAATTTATTCACCCCTTTATGTTGTTGTGAATTGGGGTTTTAATGGTCATTTTGAGCGAGAATGTTTAATTATGTGTTATGATTGAATTGTCATGTTGTGTATGGTCTATTTGATGTGGTCAAAGTATCTCTGGGGCTAATGGCAATTGGCATTATGAGTTGGATACCTTTGTGAGTGTTTTGATGTGAAAACAAACTATTTTGGGTTCAGCTTTTCATATTTTAAATGGATAATCATTTGAGTGTGAAACTAGTGCCATTAACTAGAGGGCTCAAAAAGCTTCGTGTGGACACTTGAATCGCCCAAATCAGACATCAGATGGTGAAACAGCGTGCTCCAAAAATTCAGAGGGCTGTCATGATAGCAATCTACTGTCATGACAGTAGGTACATACTACGGTGCATGGTTATTGCACTATGGCGCAAGGGGTCTCTAAGGGACTCGTTCCTCTGTGACATCCGCCAACCATAATTTTTAAAAAACTGGCTTGTTGTAGCCAAATTTTAATGTGGTTTGATTTCCATGCTTCCGAATTTATTCTAAATTGATTTGTAACTATGGTTTAAGCTCAAACAATATTTAAAAAGAGTTTTTTTAAGATCTCAATATTTTAAACTAATTATCTTTTAAACCCTTGGGTTATGATAGCTTCTTTATGGGATTTTATTTAATCCTAGTTATCACAACTGTGTATATGAGTGTTGTCCTGGTAATGTCGAGGCAGACATTACATGAGAAGTTAGGGTTTGGTTAATAATGATGATTTTTGATCTATAGAAGCTACGGGTCTAAACTTATTGACTTAAATAGAGTTAATGGGAGTAGATTGAGCTAATGAAACTTAGTAGTTAAGGATTTATATTGATTGGTGGTTAGGGAGCATTTAATATGCAAAAATCCACTGTAAATATGATGGTTGAGAATAATGTGGCTCCATTGATAGCCATTAAAGAGCTCAATGAT
Source organism: Prosopis cineraria (assembly GCF_029017545.1). NCBI lineage: Eukaryota > Viridiplantae > Streptophyta > Magnoliopsida > Fabales > Fabaceae > Prosopis > Prosopis cineraria. The sequence goes on along the minus strand of NW_026555334.1, from coordinate 32,813,620 downwards.
ATTAATGAGGGTTAAAGGAAGCTAAGAAACCCTATATGTATTTTTATACGAGTAGAGAATGAATCTTGAGCATGAAGAAGTATTGAGTTAGCTGTGAAAATTAGCCCAAATGTAAATATTAATGTATTGCATTGAAAATGTTTATAGAGTAACTATCTTTAGCACCATTCAAGCTTTCTGGAAGCTTCGAAAGTGAGTACTTGAGAGGTGAAACCTTTAATTTAATAAAAGGTTTTGAGATAACTAGAGAAATTCTATATTGTACTTTTGTGTGTTAATAAGTTTATTGATTTATAATTGATCATTAAGGTGTTTAAAAGAAAATGAAATGCAAATGTGGTAGAAAATACTTAAAAAATTCACTATTAATATTTTGCAAATCTTAATGTTATGTGGTGTGCAAATTTTATGAAATATGACTAGCAGAGTTTTATGAATGTAATTCATTGGAGTTCAATGATACAAAATGGTAGTGAGTGCAATGACTTAATTGTGAATTATTTAAGGAAATAGAAATTTCTAAGTTTAATGAATTAATAATTGTAGAGTTTATGAAAAGTAAAGTTGAGGAGTTCAATAAAAAGTAAAGTTGAGAAGTTTGATGAATATGAGAAGTTTGATAATGGAATTATATGTGTTAGTATGATTTTTTTTATGATGATGTGTTTGTGCATGCTTGTTATTGAGTAATTGCATGCCTCAAAAGATTGCATACCTATGCATTGCATGATCTTAAGAGGTGGGAATTCATCTAGGTAGAGGACTAGAGATGTAAATCCATGTGGTAGGGCTTCCATTTAAGTTAATGGCTTGCTTGGATTGTTTATATACCTATTATCCCATTGTTCAATGAGGAACTGTCTTACTAGTTCAATAAAGAACTCAAACCTAACTAGCTATCTACTGATTTAACAAGGAAACTAGTCTAGGGAAAATAATACCCCATTGTGTAAAAAATGAGGAAAATCGTGTTCTATAAGTGAGTTGGAAAAATCGTGGTCGGGTAACCCCTCACATGTGTTTAGGCTAGGGAAGTCTTAGATCATAGACTGTCCCAATGTGTTATAGCCCACGATTTCATGTTAGAGGAATAAGGAGGATATAAGGGAGGTGTGATCATGCATGTAGTAAAAAAGGCACATGGTTGTTTGTATTGTAACCTAAATGATGAAAATTGTGAAGTGAGCTTTAATTCCTTACTAGTATATGCCAATTGATTATGTGACAAACTCTTTTCCTATATGAAAGTTGTTAAAAAGCATTATTTCCTGAGTATGTGCTGTAATGCTTAGAAATGGGAATTTATGCTCTTGAACGTTTTATATGGTTTGGAAATTGATTGTACTTACCATTTGTATTTAAATTAATTGACATGCATTTGTATGAGTTAGTTGGACCTTAGTTATTGAATAGTTATACTCACCCCATTATCTTCAATATTATAGGAAATAACTCAAGAGGATTGGATAGAGGAAAACAATCAGGGCATCGGATTGCCTTCCTATAATAGGCCTAATTATTTTGAGTAATTACGTGCATGTGATTATTAAAATTGCCAACTAGCATTCATCCATTTTTGTTCTTACTTGCATTATATGTTTTGTAAGTTGTAAGTGTATTTTGGCCTTAGGAAGTGTTTTTGCAAAATGTGATATTTATATCAAGGTCAAAATACTAATACAAGTAAGAATAGAGCATATTATGTGATGTTTATGAAATATTTGATGAAATAGGTGATTGAACTCTCCCTTCTATGTTGTTGAATTAAGGCATTGAGTATTGAAATTGTGAATTATAAGTGTTTGATTTGATGTGGTGCGTCGCACAAGTTAGTTTTGGTGTATTGTATGTGGTTTAAATAGTGTCAATGGCTTTTGGCTTTTGGTGAATAATTTGGACATTTAGTTTTGTGAAAAATGTTATAAAAGTATAAGTTTTGAAAAAAGTATCTAAATTTTGAATGCATAATAATTTGGTTATGAATAAAGCCATTAGTTAGAGCTCAGAAAGAATTTTCAATAGACACCTAGTTCGTGTCAATTAGACGCTAGATAGAGGAATGGGGCACATTGGAAGTTTCACTGGAAGTTATCATTTTGATAGTAGAATTTGCTGTCATAAAACATGCAACGTGCCATGGTGTATTGTGCCACAAGCCGTGGCGCATGGTACAAAATCAAATAGGCCACAGCACAAGTTCAACAAGCCACGATGCACGCCCTGAAAATCTCATAATTGTATTGTTTTATGACTTCTAAGCAAATACATTGATTCCTAAAGTGATCTCATGCTTCCATATAATTTTAAACTCTGATTTGTGATTTTGCCACTTGAGCATCACCTTTTGAAACCATAAGTCATTGGCTATTTTTAGGGTCTTAACCACGTCCAATAAGATAATATACACCTAATTGACTATTCACATACACAATATCACATATATACATGAGCTTAGCCAGTAAATTGCCTTTTACACATACTTAGGCATATTCACAATTTCTCAATCAAAATTCACATTGATGGCAAAGTTAACACATTTACTACACTACACTTTTCTTCACATGTACATCTACTTAATCACTAGCCCAAATAATCATAATCACTTCAACACACATATACAAACTACATCAGGTTAGGATACACAAACCACCCATACACACAAGTATTCACAAAACTATGCACATGACCAATTACTATGGCAACTTATATAAACATATTTTATATCTTAAATTCATTACACCAATCTTATAATAGGTTTTAATGAGAAATCTCAAATATCAGCCTAAATCCTTCCCTTTCGTATCATTAATGTTAGAACATGTAAAAATGTAAATAACCACGGATGAAATCAAAATCTCAATAACTAAAATGGTTTATTAAATTTTCATCAACACAAATATCATATATGAGTAAACAAAACCAAAGTATTAATTCATATATTAAATACAAGCATAATTTTCCACTTTCCAAATGTGTTTGAATAATCACAACCGCTAGCATGATCATTTATTCACTGATCTTCCAAAGCTTCCTAACTTAAAACCATAGATTCTAATGGATCAACCATATATTGACCTGACCATACTTTAATGGTAGAAACACCTGAAAACAAGTATTATATTCCATTTCTAAACTATGGTTTTCTCCTTCACACTCAGTTGTGATAAGGGTGTCATTAACTCCGAACCACACCCTTTTGGGCACTATGGAGTTGTCAAACTACCCAAGTGACAGTCTCAATAATGTTACACTAGATGTCCTATGGTGTCATCCCGATATAAATTATTGCATCAAATATCCTATGGTACCAGCCCAACATATGAATTTGTTCACTCACATCTCTACACACACACATCCACATATAATCAGGGTGAACTCTTACCCCTTATGATCATGCCTTTCACACACATATCATTACTTCACTACTTATTTCACACTATAAATATATATATATATATATAGATATATCCATTTCATTTGAAAATATTCAACACCTTTAAATATTTCAAAACACATTTAAATGCTAAATCATGCACATTATAAAACATTTATCACAAAATTCCACAAACATGAAAGCATCATTTGAAGATCTATACTCTCTATGCAGTTATAATAGTTAATAAACATAATAAATTATATGGTATCTCAACTTCTTTATTCTCAAGAAAGGCTACCCATGATATACATACTCA